>NW_025334102.1:71174-240527 GCF_014858855.1 Bufo gargarizans
TTGTTAGGGTCTGTGCTCCTTGTAGAGCTCGTGCACCTTGTAGGGTCTGTGCTCCTGTGTAGGTCTGTGCTCCTGTAGAGCTCTGTGCTCCTTGTAGGGTCTGTGCACCTTGTAGGGTCTGTGCTCCTTCTCTGGCTCCTTGTAGGCTCTGTGCTCCTTGTAGAGCTCTGTGCTCCTTGTAGGGTCTGTGCTCTTCCTCGTGCTCCTTGTAGGGTCTGTGCTCCTTGTAGCGCTCTGTGCACCTTGTAGGGTCTGTGCTCCTTGTAGGGTCTGTGCTCCTTGTAGGGCTCTGTGCTCCTTGTAGGGTCTGTGCTCCTTGTAGGGCTCTGTGCTCCTTGTAGGTGTCTGTGCTCCTTGGAGCTCTGTGCTCCTTGTAGGGTCTGTGCTCCTTCTCTGTGCTCCTTGTAGGGTCTGTGCTCCTTGTAGAGCTCTGTGCACCTTGTAGGTCTGTGCTCCTTGTAGGGTCTGTGCTCCTTGTAGGGTCTGTGCTCCTGTAGGGCTCTGTGCTCCTTGTAGGGCTCTGTGCTCCTTGTAGGCTCTGGTCTCCTTGTAGGGCTCTGTGCTCCTTGTAGGGCTCTGTTGCTCCTTGTAGGGCTGTGCTCCTTGTAGGGCTCTGTGCTCCTTGTAGGGCTCTGTGCTCCTTGTAGGGCTCTGTGCTCCTTGTAGGGTCTGTGCTCCTTGTAGAGCTCTGTGCACCTTGTAGGGTCCGTGCTCCTTGTAGGGTCTGTGCTCCTTGTAGAGCTCTGTGCTCCTTGTAGGGCTCTGTGCTCCTTGTAGAGCTCTGTGCTCCTTGTAGAGCTCTGTGCTCCTTGTAGGGTCTGTGCTCCTTGTAGAGGTCTGTGCTCCTTGTAGGGCTCTGTGCCCCTTGTAGGGCTCTGTCCTCCTTGTAGGGCTCTGTGCTCCTTGTAGGGCTCTGTGCTCCTTGTAGGGCTCTGTGCTCCTTGTAGGGCTCTGTGCTCCTTGTAGGGCTCTGTGCTCCTTTAGGGCTCTGTGCTCCTTGTAGGGCTCTGTGCTCCTTGTAGGGCTCTGTGCTCCTTGTAGGGCTCTGTGCTCCTTGTAGGGCTCTGTGCGCCTGTAGGGTCTGTGCTCCTTGTAGGGTCTTGTGCTCCTTGTAGAGCTCCGTGCTCCTTGTAGGTCTGTGCTCCTGTAGAGCTCTGTGCTCCTGGTGAGAGCTCTGTGCTCCTTGTAGAGCTCTGTGCTCCTTGTAGGGCTCTGTGCTCCTTGTAGAGCTCTGTGCTCCTTGTAGGGTCTGTGCTCCTTCTCTGTGCTCCTTGTAGGGTCTGTGCTCCTTGTAGAGCTCTGTGCACCTTGTAGGGTCTGTGCTCCTTGTAGGGTCTGTGCTCCTTGTAGGGCTCCGCGCTCCTTGTAGGGCTCCGTGCTCCTTGTAGGGTCTGTGCTCCTTGTAGAGCTCTGTGCACCTTGTAGGGTCTGTGCTCCTTGTAGGGTCTGTGCTCCTTGTAGGGTCTGTGCTCCTTGTAGGGTCTGTGCTCCTTGTAGGGTCTGTGCTCCTTGTAGGGTCTGTGCTCCTTGTAGGGTTCTGTGCTCCTTGTAGGGTCTGTGCTCCTTGTAGGGTTCTGTGCTCCTTGTAGGGTCTGTGCTCCTTGTAGGCTCTGTGCTCCTTGTAGGGCTCTGTGCTCCTTGTAGGGGTCTGTGCTCCTTGTAGAGCTCTGTGCTCCTTTAGGGTCTGTTGCACCTTGTAGGGTCTGTGCTCCTTCTCTGTGCTCCTTGTAGGGTCTGTGCTCCTTGTAGAGCTCTGTGCACCTTGTAGGGTCTGTGCTCCTTGTAGGGGTCTGTGCTCCTTGTAGGGCTCTGTGCTCCTTGTAGGGCTCTGTGCTCCTTGTAGGGCTCTGTGCTCCTTGTAGGGCTCTGTGCTCCTTGTAGGGCTCTGTGCTCCTTGTAGGGCTCTGTGCTCCTTGTAGGCTCTGTGCTCCTTGTAGGGCTCTGTGCTCCTTGTAGGGTCTGTGCTCCTTGTAGAGCTCTGTGCTCCTTGTAGAGCTCTGTGCTCCTTGTAGGGTCTGTGCTCCTTGTAGGGTCTGTGCTCCTTCTCTGTGCTCCTTGTAGGGCTCTGTGCTCCTTGTAGGGTCTGTGCTCCTTGTAGGGTCTGTGCTCCTTGTAGAGCTCTGTGCTCCTTGTAGAGCTCTGTGCTCCTTGTAGGCTCTGTGCTCCTTGTAGGGCCTCTGTGCTCCTTGTAGGGCTCTGTGCTCCTTGCTCCTGAGCTCTGTGCTCCTTGTAGGGCTCTGTGCTCCTTGTAGGGCTCTGTGCTCCTTGTAGGGCTCTGTGCTCCTTGTAGGGCTCTGTGCTCCTTGTAGGGCTCTGTGCTCCTTGTAGGCTCTGTGCACCTTGTAGGGTCTGTGCACCTTGTAGGGTCTGTGCACCTTGTAGGGTCTGTGCACCTTGTAGGGTCTGTGCACCTTGTAGGGTCTGTGCTCCTTGTAGGGTCTGTGCTCCTTGTAGAGCTCTGTGCACTTGTAGGGTCTGTGCTCCTTGTAGGGTCTGTGCTCCTTGTAGAGCTCTGTGCACCTTGTAGGGTCTGTGCACCTTGTAGGGGCTGTTCACCTTGTAGGGTCTGTGCTCCTTGTAGAGCTCTGTGCACCTTGTAGGGTCTGTGCTCCTTGTAGGGTCTGTGCTCCTTGTAGAGGTCTGTGCTCCTTGTAGGGGGTCTGTGCTCCTTGTAGGGCTCTGTGCTCCTTGTAGGGCTCTGTGCTCCTTGTAGAGCTCCGTGCTCCTTGTAGGGTCTGTGCTCCTTGTAGAGCTCTGTGCTCCTTGTAGAGCTCTGTGCTCCTTGTAGGGTCTGTGCTCCTTGTAGGGTCTGTGCTCCTTGTAGGGTCTGTGCTCCTTGTAGGGTCTGTGCTCCTTGTAGGGTCTGTGCTCCTTGTAGGGTCTGTGCTCCTTGTAGGGTCTGTGCTCCTTGTAGGGTCTGTGCTCCTTGTAGAGCTCTGTGCTCCTTGTAGGGGGTCTGTGCTCCTTGTAGGGTCTGTGCTCCTTGTAGAGCTCTGTGCTCCTTGTAGAGCTCTGTGCTCCTTGTAGGGGTCTGTGCTCCTTGTAGGGTCTGTGCTCCTTGTAGGGCTCTGTGCTCCTTGTAGGGCTCTGTGCTCCTTGTAGGGCTCTGTGCTCCTTGTAGGGGGTCTGTGCTCCTTGTAGGGCTCTGTGCTCCTTGTAGAGCTCTGTGCTCCTTGTAGGGCTCTGTGCTCCTTGTAGGGTCTGTGCTCCTTGTAGGGCTCTGTGCTCCTTGTAGGGCTCTGTGCTCCTTGTAGGGCTCTGTGCTCCTTGTAGGGCTCTGTGCTCCTTGTAGGGCTCTGTGCTCCTTGTAGGGGGTCTGTGCTCCTGTAGGGCTCTGTGCTCCTTGTAGAGCTCTGTGCTCCTTGTAGGGCTCTGTGCTCCTTGTAGGGTCTGTGCTCCTTGTAGAGCTCTGTGCTCCTTGTAGGGCTCTGTGCTCCTTGTAGGGGTCTGTGCTCCTTGTAGAGCTCTGTGCTCCTTGTAGAGCTCTGTGCTCCTTGTAGGGTCTGTGCTCCTTGTAGGGTCTGTGCACCTTGTAGGGTCTGTGCTCCTTCTCTGTGCTCCTTGTAGGGTCTGTGCTCCTTGTAGAGCTCTGTGCACCTTGTAGGGTCTGTGCTCCTTGTAGAGGTCTGTGCTCCTTGTAGGGTCTGTGCTCCTTGTAGGGTCTGTGCTCCTTGTAGGGCTCTGTGCTCCTTGTAGGGCTCTGTGCTCCTTGTAGGGCTCTGTGCTCCTTGTAGGGCTCTGTGCTCCTTGTAGGGCTCTGTGCTCCTTGTAGGGCTCTGTGCTCCTTGTAGGGCTCTGTGCTCCTTGTAGGGCTCTGTGCTCCTTGTAGGGCTCTGTGCTCCTTGTAGGGCTCTGTGCTCCTTGTAGGGCTCTGTGCTCCTTGTAGGGCTCTGTGCTCCTTGTAGGGCTCTGTGCTCCTTGTAGGGCTCTGTGCTCCTTGTAGGGCTCTGTGCTCCTTGTAGGGCTCTGTGCTCCTTGTAGGGCTCTGTGCTCCTTGTAGGGCTCTGTGCTCCTTGTAGGGCTCTGTGCTCCTTGTAGGGCTCTGTGCTCCTTGTAGGGCTCTGTGCTCCTTGTAGGGCTCTGTGCTCCTTGTAGGGCTCTGTGCTCCTTGTAGGGGTCTGTGCTCCTTGTAGGGCTCTGTGCTCCTTGTAGTGCTCTGTGCTCCTTGTAGAGCTCTGTGCTCCTTGTAGGGTCTGTGCTCCTTGTAGGGTCTGTGCTCCTTGTAGGGTCTGTGCTCCTTGTAGGGTCTGTGCTCCTTCTCTGTGCTCCTTGTAGGGTCTGTGCTCCTTGTAGGGTCTGTGCTCCTTGTAGGGTCTGTGCTCCTTCTCTGTGCTCCTTGTAGGGCTCTGTGCTCCTTGTAGGGTCTGTGCTCCTTGTAGGGCTCTGTGCTCCTTGTAGGGCTCTGTGCTCCTTGTAGGGCTCTGTGCTCCTTGTAGAGCTCTGTGCTCCTTGTAGGGCTCTGTGCTCCTTGTAGAGCTCTGTGCTCCTTGTAGGGTCTGTGCACCTTGTAGGGTCTGTGCTCCTTGTAGAGCTCTGTGCACCTTGTAGGGTCTGTGCTCCTTGTAGGGTCTGTGCTCCTTGTAGAGCTCTGTGCACCTTGTAGGGTCTGTGCACCTTGTAGGGTCTGTGCACCTTGTAGGGTCTGTGCACCTTGTAGGGTCTGTGCTCCTTGTAGGCTCTGTGCACCTTGTAGGGTCTGTGCTCCTTGTAGAGGTCTGTGCTCCTTGTAGAGGTCTGTGCTCCTTGTAGGGCTCTGTGCTCCTTGTAGGGCTCTGTGCTCCTTGTAGGGCTCTGTGCTCCTTGTAGGGCTCTGTGCTCCTTGTAGAGCTCTGTGCTCCTTGTAGAGCTCCGCGCTCCTTGTAGAGCTCCGCGCTCCTTGTAGAGCTCCGCGCTCCTTGTAGGGCTCCGTGCTCCTTGTAGGGCTCCGCGCTCCTTGTAGGGCTCCGCGCTCCTTGTAGGGCTCCGCGCTCCTTGTAGGGCTCCGCGCTCCTTGTAGAGCTCCGCGCTCCTTGTAGAGCTCCGCGCTCCTTGTAGGGTCTGTGCTCCTTGTAGAGCTCCGCGCTCCTTGTAGGGCTCCGCGCTCCTTGTAGGGCTCCGCGCTCCTTGTAGAGCTCCGCGCTCCTTGTAGAGCTCTGTGCTCCTTGTAGGGCTCTGTGCTCCTTGTAGGGCTCTGTGCTCCTTGTAGGGCTCTGTGCTCCTTGTAGGGCTCTGTGCTCCTTGTAGGGCTCTGTGCTCCTTGTAGGGCTCTGTGCTCCTTGTAGGGCTCTGTGCTCCTTGTAGGGGTCTGTGCTCCTTGTAGAGCTCTGTGCTCCTTGTAGGGCTCTGTGCTCCTTGTAGGGCTCTGTGCTCCTTGTAGGGCTCTGTGCTCCTTGTAGGGCTCTGTGCTCCTTGTAGGGCTCTGTGCTCCTTGTAGGGCTCTGTGCTCCTTGTAGGGCTCTGTGCTCCTTGTAGGGCTCTGTGCTCCTTGTAGGGCTCTGTGCTCCTTGTAGGGCTCTGTGCTCCTTGTAGGGGTCTGTGCTCCTTGTAGAGCTCTGTGCTCCTTGTAGGGTCTGTGCTCCTTCTCTGTGCTCCTTGTAGGGTCTGTGCTCCTTGTAGGGTCTGTGCTCCTTGTAGGGTCTGTGCTCCTTCTCTGTGCTCCTTGTAGGGCTCTGTGCTCCTTGTAGGGTCTGTGCTCCTTGTAGGGTCTGTGCTCCTTGTAGAGCTCTGTGCTCCTTGTAGAGCTCTGTGCTCCTTGTAGGGCTCTGTGCTCCTTGTAGGGCTCTGTGCTCCTTGTAGGGCTCTGTGCTCCTTGTAGGGCTCTGTGCTCCTTGTAGAGCTCTGTGCTCCTTGTAGGGCTCTGTGCTCCTTGTAGGGCTCTGTGCTCCTTGTAGGGCTCTGTGCTCCTTGTAGGGCTCTGTGCTCCTTGTAGGGCTCTGTGCTCCTTGTAGAGCTCTGTGCACCTTGTAGGGTCTGTGCACCTTGTAGGGTCTGTGCACCTTGTAGGGTCTGTGCACCTTGTAGGGTCTGTGCACCTTGTAGGGTCTGTGCTCCTTGTAGGGTCTGTGCTCCTTGTAGAGCTCTGTGCACCTTGTAGGGTCTGTGCTCCTTGTAGGGTCTGTGCTCCTTGTAGAGCTCTGTGCACCTTGTAGGGTCTGTGCACCTTGTAGGGTCTGTGCACCTTGTAGGGTCTGTGCTCCTTGTAGAGCTCTGTGCACCTTGTAGGGTCTGTGCTCCTTGTAGAGGTCTGTGCTCCTTGTAGAGGTCTGTGCTCCTTGTAGGGGGTCTGTGCTCCTTGTAGGGCTCTGTGCTCCTTGTAGGGCTCTGTGCTCCTTGTAGAGCTCCGTGCTCCTTGTAGGGCTCTGTGCTCCTTGTAGAGCTCCGTGCTCCTTGTAGGGCTCCGCGCTCCTTGTAGGGCTCCGCGCTCCTTGTAGGGCTCCGCGCTCCTTGTAGGGCTCCGCGCTCCTTGTAGAGCTCCGCGCTCCTTGTAGGGCTCCGCGCTCCTTGTAGAGCTCCGCGCTCCTTGTAGAGCTCCGCGCTCCTTGTAGGGCTCCGCGCTCCTTGTAGGGCTCCGTGCTCCTTGTAGAGCTCCGCGCTCCTTGTAGAGCTCCGCGCTCCTTGTAGAGCTCCGCGCTCCTTGTAGAGCTCCGCGCTCCTTGTAGGGCTCCGCGCTCCTTGTAGGGCTCTGTGCTCCTTGTAGGGCTCTGTGCTCCTTGTAGGGCTCTGTGCTCCTTGTAGGGCTCTGCGCTCCTTGTAGGGCTCTGTGCTCCTTGTAGGGCTCTGTGCTCCTTGTAGAGCTCTGTGCTCCTTGTAGAGCTCTGTGCTCCTTGTAGGGTCTGTGCTCCTTGTAGGGTCTGTGCTCCTTGTAGGGTCTGTGCTCCTTCTCTGTGCTCCTTGTAGGGTCTGTGCTCCTTGTAGGGTCTGTGCTCCTTGTAGGGTCTGTGCTCCTTGTAGGGTCTGTGCTCCTTCTCTGTGCTCCTTGTAGGGTCTGTGCTCCTTCTCTGTGCTCCTTGTAGGGTCTGTGCTCCTTCTCTGTGCTCCTTGTAGGGTCTGTGCTCCTTGTAGGGTCTGTGCTCCTTGTAGGGTCTGTGCTCCTTGTAGGGTCTGTGCTCCTTCTCTGTGCTCCTTGTAGGGCTCTGTGCTCCTTGTAGGGTCTGTGCTCCTTGTAGAGCTCTGTGCTCCTTGTAGAGCTCTGTGCTCCTTGTAGGGCTCTGTGCTCCTTGTAGGGCTCTGTGCTCCTTGTAGGGCTCTGTGCTCCTTGTAGAGCTCTGTGCTCCTTGTAGGGCTCTGTGCTCCTTGTAGGGCTCTGTGCTCCTTGTAGGGCTCTGTGCTCCTTGTAGGGCTCTGTGCTCCTTGTAGGGCTCTGTGCTCCTTGTAGAGCTCTGTGCTCCTTGTAGAGCTCTGTGCTCCTTGTAGGGCTCTGTGCTCCTTGTAGGGCTCTGTGCTCCTTGTAGGGCTCTGTGCTCCTTGTAGGGCTCTGTGCTCCTTGTAGGGCTCTGTGCTCCTTGTAGGGCTCTGTGCTCCTTGTAGGGCTCTGTGCTCCTTGTAGGGCTCTGTGCTCCTTGTAGGGCTCTGTGCTCCTTGTAGAGCTCTGTGCTCCTTGTAGAGCTCTGTGCTCCTTGTAGGGGGTCTGTGCACCTTGTAGGGTCTGTGCTCCTTGTAGGGTCTGTGCTCCTTGTAGAGCTCTGTGCACCTTGTAGGGTCTGTGCTCCTTGTAGGGCTCTGTGCTCCTTGTAGGGCTCTGTGCTCCTTGTAGAGCTCTGTGCTCCTTGTAGGGCTCTGTGCTCCTTGTAGGGTCTGTGCACCTTGTAGGGTCTGTGCTCCTTGTAGGGTCTGTGCTCCTTGTAGAGCTCTGTGCACCTTGTAGGGTCTGTGCTCCTTGTAGGGTCTGTGCTCCTTGTAGAGCTCTGTGCACCTTGTAGGGTCTGTGCACCTTGTAGGGTCTGTGCACCTTGTAGGGTCTGTGCTCCTTGTAGAGCTCTGTGCACCTTGTAGGGTCTGTGCTCCTTGTAGAGGTCTGTGCTCCTTGTAGGGCTCTGTGCTCCTTGTAGGGCTCTGTGCTCCTTGTAGGGCTCTGTGCTCCTTGTAGGGCTCTGTGCTCCTTGTAGGGCTCTGTGCTCCTTGTAGAGCTCTGTGCTCCTTGTAGAGCTCTGTGCTCCTTGTAGGGCTCTGTGCTCCTTGTAGGGCTCTGTGCTCCTTGTAGGGCTCTGTGCTCCTTGTAGGGCTCTGTGCTCCTTGTAGGGCTCTGTGCTCCTTGTAGGGCTCTGTGCTCCTTGTAGGGCTCTGTGCTCCTTGTAGGGCTCTGTGCTCCTTGTAGGGCTCTGTGCTCCTTGTAGAGCTCTGTGCTCCTTGTAGAGCTCTGTGCTCCTTGTAGGGGGTCTGTGCACCTTGTAGGGTCTGTGCTCCTTGTAGGGTCTGTGCTCCTTGTAGAGCTCTGTGCACCTTGTAGGGTCTGTGCTCCTTGTAGGGCTCTGTGCTCCTTGTAGGGCTCTGTGCTCCTTGTAGAGCTCTGTGCTCCTTGTAGGGCTCTGTGCTCCTTGTAGGGTCTGTGCACCTTGTAGGGTCTGTGCTCCTTGTAGGGTCTGTGCTCCTTGTAGAGCTCTGTGCACCTTGTAGGGTCTGTGCTCCTTGTAGGGTCTGTGCTCCTTGTAGAGCTCTGTGCACCTTGTAGGGTCTGTGCACCTTGTAGGGTCTGTGCACCTTGTAGGGTCTGTGCTCCTTGTAGAGCTCTGTGCACCTTGTAGGGTCTGTGCTCCTTGTAGAGGTCTGTGCTCCTTGTAGGGCTCTGTGCTCCTTGTAGGGCTCTGTGCTCCTTGTAGGGCTCTGTGCTCCTTGTAGGGCTCTGTGCTCCTTGTAGGGCTCTGTGCTCCTTGTAGGGCTCTGTGCTCCTTGTAGGGCTCTGTGCTCCTTGTAGGGCTCCGCGCTCCTTGTAGGGCTCCGCGCTCCTTGTAGAGCTCCGCGCTCCTTGTAGAGCTCCGCGCTCCTTGTAGAGCTCCGCGCTCCTTGTAGAGCTCCGCGCTCCTTGTAGAGCTCCGCGCTCCTTGTAGGGCTCCGCGCTCCTTGTAGGGCTCCGCGCTCCTTGTAGGGCTCCGCGCTCCTTGTAGGGCTCCGCGCTCCTTGTAGAGCTCCGCGCTCCTTGTAGAGCTCCGCGCTCCTTGTAGGGTCACTGGTTCCTTACTCAACGGCGCACACGCGACATCACGAGACATGTTTTCATGTACATATGTCACACATACACAGACATACACCATATACATGGTACACAGACATACCACCCAACTGAGGAGCTAAACTATCAGCGGTGCGCAAAGTGATGGAAGTAAAGATCTCCGCTGCCTGCCACCGCCAGAGCACCGGAGTAGGACACCAGTTGTAATTTTAACACCCAGAACTGGAGGGAACTGGCTAAAACCCATGCCTGGTCCGTGCACCTTGTAGGGTCCGTGCCCTGGGGAGGGTCTGTGCACCTTGTAGGGGGTCTCCTCTCATGTGATACTACACGCTATATACTGTAGGGAGATGTGGGTGATTATTTCAGACTCGTGGTGGTAATTCTCATTTCACAGCTCCCAGTAACGACTGGTGATGACTGTGATCAGTACTGAGCTGTAGACCCCGGTCAGTACAGGCCGGTGATGACTGTGATCAGTACTGAGCTGTAGACCCCGGTCAGTACAGGCCGGTGAGGACTGTGATCAGTACTGAGCTGTAGACCCCGGTCAGTACAGGCCGGTGAGGACTGTGATCAGTACTGAGCTGTAGACCCCGGTCAGTACAGGCCGGTGAGGACTGTGATCAGTACTGAGCTGTAGACCCCGGTCTATACAGCCCGTGAGGACTGTGATCGGTACTGAGCTGTAGACCCCGGTCAGTACAGGCCGGTGAGGACTGTGATCGGTACTGAGCTGTAGACCCCGGTCAGTACAGGCCGGTGAGGACTGTGATCGGTACTGAGCTGTAGACCCCGGTCAGTACAGGCCGGTGAGGACTGTGATCGGTACTGAGCTGTAGACCCCGGTCAGTACAGGCCGGTGAGGACTGTGATCGGTACTGAGCTGTAGACCCCGGTCAGTACAGGCCGGTGAGGACTGTGATCGGTACTGAGCTGTAGACCCCGGTCAGTACAGGCCGGTGAGGACTGTGATCGGTACTGAGCTGTAGACCCCGGTCAGTACAGGCCGGTGAGGACTGTGATCGGTACTGAGCTGTAGACCCCGGTCAGTACAGGCCCGTGAGGACTGTGATCGGTACTGAGCTGTAGACCCCGGTCAGTACAGGCCGGTGAGGACTGTGATCAGTACTGAGCTGTAGACCCCGGTCAGTACAGGCCGGTGAGGACTGTGATCGGTACTGAGCTGTAGACCCCGGTCAGTACAGGCCGGTGAGGACTGTGATCGGTACTGAGCTGTAGACCCCGGTCAGTACAGGCCCGTGAGGACTGTGATCGGTACTGAGCTGTAGACCCCGGTCAGTACAGGCCCGTGAGGACTGTGATCGGTACTGAGCTGTAGACCCCGGTCAGTACAGGCCGGTGAGGACTATGATCGGTACTGAGCTGTAGACCCCGGTCAGTACAGGCCCGTGAGGACTGTGATAGGTAATGAGCTGTAGACCCCGGTCAGTACAGGCCCGTGAGGACTGTGATCAGTACTGAGCTGTAGACCCCGGTCAGTACAGGCCGGTGAGGACTGTGATCAGTACTGAGCTGTAGACCCCGGTCAGTACAGGCCGGTGAGGACTGTGATCAGTACTGAGCTGTACACCCCGGTCAGTACAGGCCGGTGAGGACTGTGATCAGTACTGAGCTGTAGACCCCGGTCAGTACAGGCCGGTGAGGACTGTGATCGGTACTGAGCTGTAGACCCCGGTCAGTACAGGCCGGTGAGGACTGTGATCGGTACTGAGCTGTAGACCCCGGTCAGTACAGGCCGGTGAGGACTGTGATCGGTACTGAGCTGTAGACCCCGGTCAGTACAGGCCGGTGAGGACTGTGATCGGTACTGAGCTGTAGACCCCGGTCAGTACAGGCCGGTGAGGACTGTGATCGGTACTGAGCTGTAGACCCCGGTCAGTACAGGCCGGTGAGGACTGTGATCGGTACTGAGCTGTAGACCCCGGTCAGTACAGGCCGGTGAGGACTGTGATCGGTACTGAGCTGTAGACCCCGGTCAGTACAGGCCGGTGAGGACTGTGATCGGTACTGAGCTGTAGACCCCGGTCAGTACAGGCCGGTGAGGACTGTGATCGGTACTGAGCTGTAGACCCCGGTCAGTACAGGCCGGTGAGGACTGTGATCGGTACAGGCCGGTGAGGACTGTGATCAGTACTGAGCTGTAGACCCCGGTCAGTACAGGCCGGTGAGGACTGTGATCGGTACTGAGCTGTAGACCCCGGTCAGTACAGGCCGGTGAGGACTGTGATCAGTACTGAGCTGTAGACCCCGGTCAGTACAGGCCGGTGAGGACTGTGATCGGTACTGAGCTGTAGACCCCGGTCAGTACAGGCCGGTGAGGACTGTGATCGGTACTGAGCTGTAGACCCCGGTCAGTACAGGCCGGTGAGGACTGTGATCAGTACTGAGCTGTAGACCCCGGTCAGTACAGGCCGGTGAGGACTGTGATCAGGTTGGCTGCCCTGCACTTGGGGATCCTTTGGCTGGGGCAGCCTCCCCTGTTCAGTAGAAACCCCAGCACTGGTGCTGTCCTCCCCAGATAGTGTATATTACAACCTAACTGCACCTCCATGCTTGCGGCCCCACAGTTTCCTGGCCCCTTGGATTTCCATAACTCCTTCTTTGTTATTTTTTCTATGAAATCAATACACAGAGGAGTCAGGAGATCCTGTCATTTATTTACAGACATAGCTTCTCCCAAGAGCTTACAGTCTACAGAAACCAGGGGAGCAGGATGAGCGTGCGGGAGGCCCCTTACAGTCTAGAGGAAGCAGGGTGACCAGGATGAGCAGTGCGGGAGGCCCCTTACAGTCTAGAGGAAGCAGGGTGACCAGGATGAGCAGTGCGGGAGGCCCCTTACAGTCTAGAGGAAGCAGGGGGACCAGGATGAGCAGTGCAGGAGGCCCCTTACAGTCTACAGGAACCAGGGTGAGCAGGATGAGCAGTGCGGGAGGCCCCTTACAGTCTAGAGGAAGCAAGGTGATTAGGATGAGCAGTGCTGGAGGCCCCTTACAGTCTAGAGGAAGCAGGGTGACCAGGATGAGCAGTGCAAGAGGCCCCTTACAGTCTAGAGGAAGCAGGCTGACCAGGATGAGCAGTGATGGATACAGTCTAGAGGAAGCAGGATGAGCAGTGCAGGAGGCCCCTTACAGTCTAGAGGAAGCAAGGTGATTAGGATGAGCAGTGCTGGAGGCCCCTTACAGTCTAGAGGAAGCAGGGTGACCAGGATGAGCAGTGCAGGAGGCCCCTTACAGTCTAGAGGAAGCAGGCTGACCAGGATGAGCAGTGCAGGAGGCCCCTCCAGCTAATGTCCAGTGCAGTGTGATTGAGGCGTAGACTGGTCACAGGAGGAGGCAGCGGACCCCTGGCTGGGGTGGCCCCGCCGCAGTCTGGGTGCTGGTCCTGAGGTAGGTCAGCTTGTCCGCCATGCGGTGGCTCTGGTCCTGTCGCACGATGGCTCGCAGCTCCCGGGACAGGTGGACGTTGGTCCCTGCCGCTCTCACCTGTTCCTGGTCGTGGGCGTTCTGCCAAAAGAGACGTGAGAAGTCAGTGTGGGCATGGCCCCATGTGGCCCCCACCGGGCCCCTGCACTCACTCTAGCCAGATGATACTTCTCCCGAAAGTGCTCCCTCATCAGAGCCCTCTCTGCTTTCTGCTGCGCATACATCGAGCTCCTCCTCCTGCGCCAGACAAAATGCCGGAACCAGCTGTAGATTATCACTGATTATATACATAACCGTCCATTATACGCCTGACTGTACATTATACGCCTGACTGTACATCAATGACAAGGGGGTGATCACGCATATAGACTTCCTGATCACCCCCTGTCATTGATCACCCCCTGTAAGGCTCCATTCAGACATTTTTTGGCCCAAGTTAGCGGAAATATTTTTTTTATTTATTAATTTTTTTCTTACAAAGTCTCATATTCCACTAACTTGTGTCAAAAAATAAAATCTCACATGGACGCACCGTACCCCTCACGGAATCCAAATACGTAAACATTTTTAGACATTTGGATCCCAGACTTCTTCTCACGCTTTAGGGCCCCTAAAATGCCAGGGCAGCATAAATACCCCACATGTGACCCCATTTCGGAAAGAAGACACCCCAAGGTATTCACTGAGGGGCATATTGAGTCCATGAAAGATTGAAATTTTTGTCCTAAGTTAGCGGAAAGTGAGACTTTGTGAGAAGAAAAAAAAAAAAAAAATTCTAGGAACTCGCCAGGCCCCTAATTGAATACCTTGGGGTGTCTTCTTTCCAAAGTGGGGTCACATGTGGGGTATTTATACTGCCCTGGCATTTTAGGGGCCCGAAAGTGTGAGAAGAAGTCTGGGATCCAAATGTCTAAAAATGCCCTCCTAAAAGGAATTTGGGCCGCTTTGCGCATCTAGGCTGCAAAAAAGTGTAACACATGTGGTATCGCCGTACTCAGGAGAACTTGGGGAATGTGTTTCGGGGGGTCTTTTTACATATACCCATGCTGGGTGAGAAAAATATCTTGGCAAAAGACAACTTTGTATAAAAAAATGGGAAAAGTTGTCTTTTGCCAAGATATTTCTCTCACCCAGCATGGGTATATGTAAAATGACCCCCCAAAACACATTGCCCAACTTCTCCTGAGTACGGCGATACCAGATGTGTGACACTTTATTGCAGCCTAGGTGGGCAAAGGGGCACATATTCCAAAGTGCACCTTTCAGATTTCGCAGGCCATTTTTTACACATTTTGATTGCAAACTACTTCTCACACATCTGGGCCCCTAAAATGCCAGGACAGTATAACTACGCCACAAGTGACCCCATTTTGGAAAGAAGACACCCCAAGGTATTTCATGAGGGGCATGGCGAGTTCCTAGAATTTTTTATTTTTTGTCGCAAGTTAGTGGAATATGAGACTTTGTAAGGAAAAAAAAATTAAAATAAAATCATAATTTTCCGCTAACTTGTGACAAAAAATAAAATGTTCTATGAACTCACTATGCCCATCAGCGAATACCTTAGGCTACTTTCACACTAGCGTTCGGCTGTCCGCTCGTGAGCTCCGTTTGAAGGGGCTCACGAGCGGACCCGAACGCAGCCGTCCAGCCCTGATGCAGTCTGAATGGAGCGGATCCGCTCAGACTGCATCAGTCTGGCGGTGTTCAGCCTGCGCTCCGCTCGCCTCCGCACGGCCAGGCGGACAGCTGAACGCTGCTTGCAGCCTGGCCGTGCGGAGGCGAGCGGATCCATTCAGACTTACAATGTAAGTCAATGGGAACGGATCCGCTTGAAGATGACACCATATGGCTCAATCTTCAAGCGGATCCGTCCCCCATTGACTTTACATTGAAAGTCTGAACGGATCCGCTCAGGCATCTTGCGCACTTAGAAATTTTTCTAAGTTATTAATGCAGACGGATCCGTACTGAACGGAGCCTCCGTCTGCATTAATATGATCGGATCCGTTCAAGCGCTAGTGTGAAAGTAGCCTTAGGGTGTCTACTTTCCGAAATGGGGTCATTTGTGGGGTTTTTCTAGAACCTCAGGAAACATGACAGGTGCTCAGAAAGTCAGAGCTGCTTCAAAAAGCGGAAATTCACATTTTTGTACCATAGTTTGTAAACGCTATAACTTTTACCCAAACCATTTTTTTTTTAATCAAAGACATGTAGAACAATACATTTAGCGAAAAATTTATATATGGATGTCATTTTTTTTGCAAAATTTTACAGCTGAAAGTGAAAAATGTCATTTTTTTTCAGCAGCAATGAAATACCACCAAATGAAAGCTCCATTAGTGAGAAGAAAAGGAGGTAAAATTCATTTGGGTGGTAAGTTGCATGACCGAGCGATAAACGGTGAAAGTAGTGCAGGGCCGAAGTGTAAAAAGTGCTCTGGTCATGAAGGGGGTTTCACCTAGCGGGGCTGAGGGGGTTAAACAGCTGATTGGCGGGGGGGCCGTGTGTCAGACCCCCACTGATCTGGAGGGAATGGGTTAGGTTGAGAATTTGGGATGTGGGTGATGTTTCAGTTTTTACCTCAGGCAGCAGAAAGGCCAGGTGCTCCCCTGAGGGAAGGGTAAAGGGGGGGGGCAGCAGAAAGCTACAGTACAGGGTATGGTGGAGATTGCCCCCGCTCTCACTTGTCTGGCTGCAGGACTCTGCAGTTCTGCTCCTCCAAACTCCATCTTCTCATGTTCACTCTGCACTCAGTCTGGGGCCACTTTTCTTGGGGGGGCCCTCCAGACGTACAGCAAGACATACTCTTCACTTGGCCCCCAAACAGCGTCCTAGTCACAGAGGTCATGATCACTGTTATCTATAGAGGAGAAGATCAAACGGTGAGGAGGAGAGCCGAGGACTACGCGGTGAGGAGGAGAGCCGAGGACTACGCGGTGAGGAGGAGAGCCGAGGACTACGCGGTGAGGAGGAGAGCCGAGGACTACGCGGTGAGGAGGAGCCGAGGACTACGCGGTGAGGAGGAGAGCCGAGGACTACGCGGTGAGGAGGAGAGCCGAGGACTACGCGGTGAGGAGGAGAGCCGAGGACTACGCGGTGAGGAGGAGAGCCGAGGACTACGCGGTGAGGAGGAGAGCCGAGGACTACGCGGTGAGGAGGAGAGCCGAGGACTACGCGGTGAGGAGGAGAGCCGAGGACTACGCGGTGAGGAGGAGAGCCGAGGACTACGCGGTGAGGAGGAGAGCCGAGGACTACGCAGTGTGGCTCTGTACAAGGAGCGCTCTTTCACATTACTTTGTGCTCCTGCATCGAGGCGGCCATATTCTCACGGCTCCCTCCAGACTCCCCTCTAAGAATAGTAAGGACTTACCTGAGCAGTGATCTAGAGTCCATGCTGTACCTGCGAGAGCAGCATGGTTCCGATAAAGCTTTCTTATAATCCTTTAAGTTGGGATGAGTGTCAATCCTATTTTATCCCCAATGACAGCACTGGCAAAGGTTACTCCCCCGGCAGCCATGTGACCCCCGTCCAGAACCAGCCCGTGGGGGGGGAGGCTCCTTATACTGCTCTGTTACCTGTCAGGCTGTGGGTAGTATTATACTACAGGGGGTGACCAGGTTACTCCCCTGGCAGCCATGTGACGCCTGTCCATAACCAGGGGGGGCCCTCCATATACTGCTCTGTTACCGGTTGGGCTGTGGGTAGAATTATACTATGGGGGGGTGACCAGGTGACATCTCCGGCAGCCATGTGACCCCCGTCCATAACCAGCTAGTGGGGGGCTCCATATACTGCCCTGTTACCTGTCAGGCTGTGGGTAGTATTATACTACAGGGGGTGACCAGGTTACTCCCCTGGCAGCCATGTGACCCCCGTCCATAACCCGGGGGGGCGGGGCTCCATATACTGCTCTGTTACCGGTCAGGCTGTGGGTAGTATTATACTATGGGGGGGGGGGGATGACTAGGTTACTCCCCTGGCAGCCATGTGACACCCGTCCATAACCGGATGGTGCAGCCCTCCATATACTGCCCTGTTACCAGTCAGGCTGTGGGTAGTATTATACTACAGGGGGTGACCAGGTTACTCCCCTGGCAGCCATGTGACCCCCATCCATAACCCAGGGGGGCGGGGCTCCATATACTGCTCTGTTACCGGTCAGGCTGTGGGTAGTATTATACTATGGGGGGGGGGGGATGACTAGGTTACTCCCCTGGCAGCCATGTGACACCCGTCCATAACCGGATGGTGCAGCCCTCCATATACTGCTCTGTTACCGGTCAGGCTGTGGGTAGTATTATACTATGGGGCGGTGACCAAGTTACTCCCCTGGCAGCCATGTGACACCTGTCCATAACCAGCCCGTGGGGGGGCTCCTTATACTGCTCTGTTACCGGTCAGGCTGTGGGTAGTATTATACTATGGGGGATGACCAGGTTACTCCTCTGGCAGCCATATGACCGGGGGGGGGGGGGGGGGGGGGGGCGCCATTTACTGCTCTGTTACCCTGTTACCGGTCAGGCTGTGGGTAGTATTATACTATGGGGGGGGGGGGGGGGGTGACCAGGTTACTCCTTTGGCAGCCATGTGACACCAGTCCATAACCGGGGGGGGGACCCTAACCCGTCCATAACCCCATAACCGGATGGTGCAGCCCTCCATATACTGCCCTGTTACCAGTCAGGCTGTGGGTAGTATTATACTACAGGGGGTGACCAGGTTACTCCCCTGGCAGCCATGTGACCCCCATCCATAACCCGGGGGGGGGGGGGGGGGGGGCCTCCATATACTGCTCTGTTACCGGTCAGGCTGTGGGTAGTAATTATACTATGGGGGGAGGGGGTGACCAGGTTACTCCCCTGGCAGCCATGTGACCGGGGGGCTCCATATACTTTTGGGGGTGCAGTCATGAGTATCAAGAAAACCAATTACCGGTAAGCAATGTTGTTTTCCCCTCACCCAATATCTGGGTTTACGGTGGAAATGCTGAGAAGGCTTGAATCTCTGAAATCCTTCTAGCTGATGTAATGGCCAGTAAAAAGGACATTTAAAAGGAGAGCATGTCTATGGGGATCTCTGACAGGGCCATCAAGACCGTGTTTAAGTCCCAAGGTCTTATCAAAGGGCGGATCCTGGAGGCCGCTGAAAGAAACCTCTTTACCCAAGGATGAAGGGCCAACTGTACATCGAAAAAGTAACTTAAAGCCTCCACGTGCACTCTCAGGGTGGAAGCCCTAAGCCCCTTGTCCAGACTAGCTTGCAGAAAGTCTAGGACTCTTGAGACATTAGGAGGAGAGAAAGGGTCAGGACTGATCCCTAAGGAGCAGAAGACCTCCCAGATCTTATTATATTTCCTAGCTGTAGTAGATTTCCTACTTCGCAGAATGGTGGTAACTACTGAGTGGGAAAGGCCCCGACCTAACCATATCACCCTTTCAGTCTCCACACTGCCAGGTGCAAGATTTTTGGGTTGGGATGCAGGATTGGGCCTTGATACAATAGATCCTCCCGAGGAGGCAGAATCCGGGGGGGGGGGGGGGGGGGGTTGGGATATCGCTAAGTCTAGGTGGTTGGAGTACCAGGATCTTTTTGGCCATATTGGGGCAATCTGGGTCATTATCGCTCTCTCCCTCTGGACTTTCTTTAGGACCTGCGGTATCAGGGAAAAAGGAGGGAAGGCATAACCCTCCTCCCGAGACCAGTCCGGTGCCAATCAGTCTAGGGCTTTCGGATTGTCCGAATGATTCAGGGAGAAGAATCTCTCTACTTTTTTGTTCTACCTGGAGGCAAATAGGTCTACCGTGGGGAGGCCAAACTTTTGAGTTAACTGGGAGAATACCTCTGGGTTTAGACACCAATCTCCCTGTTTTAACTGGACGCGGCTCAGAAAATCGGCCACTATGTTCTCCTTCCCTTTTAGGTGGGCTGCCGACAGGAACAGAGGTTTCTGCTCTGCCAGCTGGAAAATCTGGTGACAGAGAAGGTACCCTCGTTCAACCTTGATGGTGGACGTATGCGACTGTTGTTGAGTTGTCCGAGTATAGAATTATTTTCTTGTGGGATATGCCCGGAACTATTGATTTTAACGCCATTTTCACTTCCTTTAGCTCTTTAAAGTTTGAGGTGGCTTTCCTGGTGTTCAAATCCTACCTCCCTTGCCAGCCTTTGTTCTCCGAGTGGGCCCCCCACCCCCATGGGCTGGTATCTGTAGTTATTAGTATCTGATCCTGAAAAGACCAGGGTACCCCTGCTGACAGGTGGCTCAGGACTGCCATCGCCTTTCTGAACAAGCAGAGGTAAGACCTGAAAAGATCCTAAACATGTTCCCTGATGGAGATTATCTTAGTGGACGGAAGGAACATTTTTTCTACCCCGGAATCTAACAGGATGCCTAAAAACACACAGGTCTGAGATGGTGACAGGCAAGACTTTTTCCAATTTATTTTCCAGCCCAGGTTTTTCAACAGGGAGCAGGAAACACTGATGTTTTGGTTAAATTTTTCTTTTGTCTGGGAAATAAACAGGACGTCGTCTAGATATGGCAGCAACGGAACCCCTGACAATCTTAGAAAGGAAGCCACCTTCGCAATCACTTTCGTAAAGATTCTGGGGGCTTGTGAAACCCCAAAAGGTAGGGCTTTGTACTGCAGGTGTAGACACTCTCCCTGAACCCAGACCGCCATCCTTAAAAATTTTTGGGAGGCCGCATGATTTGGCACATTGTAATATGCATCCTCTAAGTCTAGATTCACCAACCAGCAATCTCTTGCTAGATCTACGGTTGATCTTATGGTCTCCATGCAAAACTTCTTGTATTTGAGAAACATTGTTTAGTTTTTTTAAGTTTGGGATTACTCGGAAGGAGCCATTGGGTTTTCTCACTAAAAAAGGGGGAAGTGTAAAATCCCTTGCCCCCCTCTACCTGTGGAACCGGGACTACTACCCCTTTGCGCAGAAGAAGCAATATCTCTGACTCTAAGGCCTGTTTTTTTTATCTGGTCCTTGGGGCCGTCTGTCTGAACGAATGAATCCCGGGGAAGGGTCAGAAAGTCCAACCGGAACCCCTCCCAGGATCCAACCATTTTTGGTTCTCTTCCCCCCCCCCCCCACCTGGGATTCGGCATCATTGCTTATCCTTAGGTCTTGGGGCTTAAAAAGGAAACCTCCGGATTTCTTAGGAAATCTATCCTTTTCCCAGCTGTCATACTGTCTACCCCTTTGTTTTTTATTCTGGTATTTATGAAAAAAGGGGAACCAGAAAGCCCTTCTTTTTGTCCGAGGCCTTTTCAAGAATGTTGTCAAGAGACGATCCAAAAAGTCTGTCACCTTCACAAGGGATGGAGCACAGTCTGGCCTTCGAGCCCTGATATACTTTACAGGATTTCAGACAGATAGCTCTCCTAGCCGCATTAGACAAGGCAGATGATCTGTCCGAAAACCTAACCGTATCCGTGGAGGCATCTGGTAGAAAATCAGCGGCTATAATTATTTTATTTTTTTTAAAGGCAGGAAGGGAGGCCAAAACGCCCTCTCTTGGCTTCTTTTCACCGAGATGCTGTTCTAAATGTTCCAACCAGATATGCAGTGATCTTGAAACCCATGAGGCTGCAACAGCAGGTCTCAGACAAGCAGAGGTTGATCCCCACGCCTTTTTTGATTAAATATCCGCTTTTTTTGTCTAATGGGTCAGATAGGCTACACAAATGAAACGGTAAAGCAGTTTTCTTGGCGATCTTTGCTACCGGGGCGTCTACTGTAGGGGTCTTGACCCAAATAGCTGCTACTTTCTCAAAGGGATATTTCCTTTTAACTGAATTTGGGATAAAAAAAAAAAAAAAAAAAAGTAAAAAAATTCCCGCCAGGATTTTTCCTTTTTTTTATTTAATGGTTGGACGTTTTCATGAATGGTGAAGACCCTATGTTTCCTGGGGCCTAAACCCTGAAAAGCTAGATCTGCTGTTGACTTAGGCCGTTTCACATCCTCAAGGTGCATTGTCGCTCTGACAGCTTTAAGTAGGTTTTGGGTGTCCTCAGGTGAAAATAGACAACTCCCTGCTTCCTCATCTTCTGACGATGTAGCGTTGTTAGAAAATAACTGACCCGCTTCCCTTTCTTCCACGTCCGAGAGGTCTATATCAGAATCCCTAACATCCGGGGACTTGTCTGGTGACCTATGGCAGCCCTTAGTCAATGACTTTAAGGAGGCCCTGAGACTCCTCCACCACCAATTTATCTATACACGGCGTGCATAATGGTTTAGAATAAGAGGATGCTAGGGCCACTCTGCATCCCAAACACTCCTTAGGCTATGTTGCCGCTTTTTGGGGGGTCTTTGCAAACTAAAATAAGTCAAAAACTACACCCCATTAATAAAAAGATCTACCTCACCACTGATTTTTGTCCTCATGACCAGTACTGGGCTCGCGGGCCTCGAGGGTTCGGCGCGTCCATCTGCTGGCTCTGACATTGTTGCAGGAAGGAGCCTCTTCAGCACAGCACTGTGTGCTACATCAGCTGGCTGGATTCCCCCCGCCACCCCATTTATATTTTAAAGGACGTGCCTAGGCTATTCCGGCGCTTTTTCCTCTACTTCTGGGTTAAGCCCCGCCCGAGGCGCGCGCAGACGCCTCCCTGACGCCAACAAGAAACCGAGCAAAACGCCTAACAGCGTGAGGGAAGCCGCTTGAACACTGCCACAGCGGCTCCTTCGGGATCGGCGCAGAAATGCTGGGGAAAGGCAGACTTTAGGCAGCAGCTCCGGAGAGCCTTCAGCCGCCTGGGGAAGGCCTCCTATCGGATCAAAACCCGGGCCTCCCCCCAGCTGCAGGCGAGAACCATCTTCAGAACTTCCTATCCGGAGGACAGGAAACCTGAACTGGTGCTTGGTGGGGGTGTGAACCTTTGATCTTCTCAGGTTTCCTGTCCCGGATGGGAGGTCCCTGGTCACATAGGGTGCCGTCAAGGGTGAGGGGAAGAATAGCAGTCTGTCTTATGGGGCGAATGCTACGACCGTCTAGTGAATAGGCCGAGGGGGAGGAGGGGCTGGGGAATGGCAGCGGGGCCTACTGCAGTCACTGTATTCTACTACACCAGGCCCCGCTCACTGTAGCATACGGTAATCATATCTAACTTGTGGGTATTGTTAAAGTATTCCCATCTTCTTAAATCTAGCGCTGTACTACTTACTACCAACTTCTTGACAGTCAGGAGGCCGGGTGGGTGCTCGTAGCATAAGATAAGATGCCCCCATAAATCACCATTAGTGTAAAACCCACCAAAAGCACACCTTTTGGTTAAATTTCTTATTTTCCTCCTCAAAAACCTAGGTGCATCTTATAAAGCGACAAATACGGTAATTCTAACTTTTTGTGAATTGGGACATTTAAACTTTTTTATTTCAATTTAAATCTAGTAGGAGTCGGAATCTGTTCATTTTTGCTGACTCCAGGTACCCCAAATTGGCTCAGACTCCTCAGCCCTGGTCACAGCACAACCCCACGTACAAACAGCTTGTGTTTTATTTCTCACAAATCACTGTACAAAACATTTTATATAAAAACACTGCGAAATGTAGCGTGCTGTCGCCGCCATAACACTGACATCATAAATATAGGACAACTGTACAGGAGCAGTGTAACCCACCACCACGGGGGCAGCAAGCTCATCTATGTACACGGCAGGCGCTGCTCGCCCCTTTACACTATATATATATATATTTATAGAGACTATGTCACAAACGGCCTCATCGGCTTATGTCCCGACCCAGGTCCCAGTGCTTGGAGGCGTGGTCACTCTTCAGCGGGCTGAAAAAGGCGTGCTTCAAGGCCTGTGAAAGCGTGCAGCGCTTGGACGGATCATACTCCAACATGGCCTCAATCAGGTCAAAGAGCTGGTGGTGCTCCTCGCTGTCACCCAGCATGTATCTCTGTAAGGAGAGGATGTGTCACCAATGGTCAGAGCCTTAGGGGGCCTCTAGGGTGCCCCCCCATACACACAGCAGAGTCCTTACCCTCAGGGACTTGCAGTTGTCGCGCACATATCGGCCCGCAGACGTGCTCTCGTCCCAGTCGAGGTGGCTGTGGTAGAAGTATTTCTGTTTCCTGTAGGTACAGACAGGCGGTGTAACACAGTGACCCTAGAGCAGGAGGAGGGCGACGTAGAAACCGCCATACACTCACCTTGTCTTCCTGATCATCCGGGTTGGGATGGGGCCCAGAATCCTCTCCATCATGGCCAGGTGCTCCCGATTGTCATGCGTCTGTGGAGGACAGGTTGTTAGTGACGGGAATAGAGCACAGCACAGTAATGAGGGCAGAAACCTTCTCACCTGGAAGAGGGTGAAACCCACATAATACTCAAAGACAATGCACCCGATGCTCCAGACATCACAAGGTTGACTCCAGCCAAGCTCTGGGGGGGGACACAAGAGAAGGGTCAGCCAATGAAGCTCATCCTCACCCAAAAATCCAGCACAACCGGCACTCACCTAAAATCACCTCTGGAGCACGGTAGTGCCGTGTGGACACAATGGTGCTATGGTGCTCGTGGTCAAAGGTGGCACTGCCAAAGTCCACAAGCCGGATATCTGTGCTCTTTACACACCTTTCATCTCTCTTCTTGGGTGGAGGGAGGTCACAGGGAGAGACCACATGAGTACAAGCATTAGGCAAAGGCTGAAGGGCTGCACCCAAAGTAGTGCCACAGCTGGAGGGCACCCAGCAAAAGCTTAAAAAAGAAAAAGCACCCACCTTCTCCATGTTGTAGCTCAGCTCAAAGTCTGAGTTCACAAAGAGGATGTTCTCCGGCTTCAGGTCTGTGTGCGTCAGCTTATTGTCATGAAGAACTGCAAAAGGACAGCAGCAACTTACTTCAGCCTGCCCTGGCCGAATTGTGCAGCCCCCCCCCTCCCAACACGGCACTTACATTTCACTGCGTGGCACACTTGATAAGCCATGTGCCGCACTTGGTGAATGGGATACGGAAGGTAATTGTTTTCCTTGAGAAAGTCAAACGTGCTGAGGCCCAGAAGTTCAAAGGATAGGCACATGTGTCCATGATAGTCGAACCAATCAAACATGCGGACGCAGAGGCTGCAGAGAGCACAGGACACGTCATAAGCACACACGCGGCCACACAATAAAGGAAGCTGCAGGGTAAGCACTTACTGCTTATTCTCTGGGTCCTTCTCATTAATCTTCTCCAGGACGTTTATCTCCAGTCGTGCCGCCTCCTTATATTTTTCCACATTCTTAATGATTTTTAAAGCCACCCGGATGCCTCCCCTGCAGAGACAGGAAATCATTAGACAAGTCCCGTCAGCAGAGACATATCCTAGGGTAAGTCGCCCTCAGCACTCACCTCCGGTGGTCTACACACTGCACTACTCGGCCAAATGTCCCTTCTCCCAGAGTACTGACAATCTCATCTGTGAAGGGAAGCAGAGAAGATGGGTAAGGAGAAGCTGGGGACTCCCCACGACTAGAGCCAGTGAAAGGCCGGTATCAGGCTGGGCGTGGAGCCTTAAGAGTTACGCTAACTTCCTGCCCCACAACACTATATAACATGGGAGCTTTAATGAGAGTAAAGTAGGAAGAGGAGGAGGAGGAGGGGGCTGCTCTGTGTCTTTAAAATACAAATCATATGAACACAAAAGACAGACAGTCTGCAGCGTCTCTGGGGAGGGGGAGCTTAGAACTAGAGAGCTAAATTATGTTACGATTTGGCTGTACATCTTTCTTGTAGCCAGTCGCCGCTGCGATAGATCAGGTGCCCCTCCACGTCGTCTTCCACACTCTTGGCCTGCCTGCTGCTCTGGCGACTCCTCTGTTGTGACGGGCCCGTCAATTCACGGCAAAACACCACCATTCACCAGCCAATCAGATTTTCAAACCAGCGGCACATAGGTTGGTTGGTTTGGAAATTCACATTGTAGTTTGAGGTAGGAGGGTGTGCAGTAGATTCCCAGCCAATTCATACGGCACATAGGAATATATAACGATAGGGATATTGCAAGGGAACAGGTCAAGATACAAATACACTAACTGAGAAATCAAAGAAATCAGAAAAATAAAAGCAAAAACATTCGCTAATTGTCTTAATCCAAGCAAAGCAGGAAAAACAGGAGCACAAAGTAACAACGAAAAGGTGAACAATCTCCAGGTAACACTACAACCCCCCCTCCCACTCTGCGCACTCTCCAGGTAACACTACAACCCCCCCCTCCCACTCTGCGCACTCTTCAGGTAACACTACAACCCCCCCTCCAACGTGTGCAGTCTTCAGGTAACACTACACCCCCCCTCCCCCCGCAGTCCTCATGACACATTATAACCCCCCATGTGCAGACCTCATGTCACACCACTCTAGTCCCTCCCACAGCTGCAGTCTCCATACATCTTCAATAAATCTCATACTGGACACATCTGGTGGTGACTTGCTCCAATTAAGGATTAGGCATGAGGATATCCATGCGCTATCCTATTGGAGACCCTGTACACATTAGATCAGGGATGGCCAACCTGCGGCTCACCAGCTGTTGTAAAACTACAACTCCCAGCATGCCAAGACAGCCTACAGCAGGGCATGCTGGGAGTTGTAGTTTTACAACCGCTGGAGAGCCACAGGTTGGCCAGCCCTGCATTAGATGGTCAGCAGGTTAGGCCACACTCACTATGCTACACCCCTGCACTCCACATCTATCGGGGGCTCCCATATCTAGAATCACACATGCACGCTGCCACAAGATGCAAGTGATTGGTTAACTGCCCGATCCAGCTGCCCCCTTCATGGGGCAAATCATCTATACAACACATGCAGATGCTATGAGGGAGCAGGGTAATACTACTACTACTCCTATCTAGCCATACAGTCTAGGCCTCTACCAGGAACTGCAGCCGATCCCCTAATTAACACAGCATGGGGGAGGGGAACACTTACCCAATCTTGCTTTAAGAAAGAAATGGAGAGAGGGGAGGAAAACAAGGAGTTACAGGGACTACTCACCGATGAGGACTGGCTATAAGACCTTGATCTACGCTTCCTGCGTTTCTGCTTGCGTCTGGTGCTCTTGCAGCTCCGGTAGCTGTCGTCTCGGGATCGGCGGTAGTCGTAGGAGTGGCGATACTCTGCCTCGTAGTAGACATCTCCCCTCTCTCGGCTGTAGCCGTTCCTTCTGTAGTTTTCACAGTATCTGCGGTCATACGCTCGTCTGTCTGAAGATCGTGCTTCATAGCTGGAAAGGTAGGAACCATCATCACCAGGTCCCAGAAGAAGCAAAACGAGCTGCCCCGAGATAGGAGGGAGTCACTCACCTGTGAGACCTCTCATGATAGCTGTCTCCATGTCTGTAGCGCCGGTCACGACCCCTTCCACTGCTGCTGGATCTCGACCTGCTTCTTCTCCGTCTGTGCTTGCGGCTTCTGTAGCGTTCATGGTAGCTTCCTCTGCTGCCCCTCTCAGATGAACGGTACCGTCTGGAGTGCGGCATCTGTAAGGGGGACAGGCGGCCATCAGCACAGCTCAACTACAACCCACATCTTCCAGGCTATGGTCTGTGCACCTATGTAGTATCAAGAAAAGCTCCAGCTTCCCAGGGGTCTAAATCCAGCGCCCTAAAATACTGCTGCCTGAGCGAGGTCTTGGTCCTAAAAAGATCCCCCCCAATTACCCAGGAGACGATAGCTCACATTCGAGGAAGTCCCTCATCCTGAGGTCACCAGGGGTGTGCGGGGCAAGCCGCATTTACATGAAGCAATCGTCTCGGGTGTATGAGGATGTGCGATCACATGTCCCCATATATTAAATCCCTTTAATATAAAGTCTATATGTGGCCAGTAAAGATAGGAAACATTAAAGGGGTTCTACAAGAATTTCCTACTAAGAAGCTATACTCCAGGCAGGTCCTCATTACAAGATCAGCGGGCACTGCTCCTGGTATACTGGGGAGACTGCAGCGGCCTCACACACTGGTGTGCCAGGAGTCACCCCCACCAAGACCTATCCTAAGGGCATCTGTACCACAGTCCTACTTATACTGTAAATAACCAGTATGATCTAGAACACTACACTGACCAAAACCAGCACTTTCAGCTTTGCTCCCATTCTGCACGAGCGGAACTCAAAGATGTGAAACATTTTCTACACAAAAGACCCATTACTCAAATATTGCTCACAAATCTGTCTAAGGCCTCATGCACACGGCCCTTGTTTGGGTCCGCATCCAAACAGCGGCTCAGGTGCCGACCCATTCACTTCAATGGGGCCGCAAAAGATGCGGACAGCACTCTGTGTACTGTCCGCATCCGTTGCTCCGTTCCGCAGCCCCGCCCCAAAAAATATATAACATGTCCTATTCTTGTCCGCAAAATGGTCAAGAATAGGCAGTTATATCAATTGCCGCCTGTTCCGCAAATTGCGGAAGACACACGGGCAGCTCCCGTCTTTTGCGGATCCGCGGACAGCAAAAAACAGCAGGTCGTGTGCATGTAGCCTAAATCTGTGTTAGTGAGCACTTCTCCTCTGCCGAGATAATCCATCCCACCTCACAGATGTGGCAGATCGAGGTGCTGATTAGACAGCAGGAATATTGCACAGGAGTGCCTTAGACTGCGCACAATAAAAGGCCACTCTGAAATGTGCAGTTAGATCACACAGCACAATGCCACAGATGTCGCAGCGTTTGAGGGAGCGTGCACTCGGCATGCTGACTGCAGGAATGTCTACCATAGCTGTTGCCCGTGCAATGAATGTTCATTTCTCTACCATAAGCAGTCTCCAAAGGGGTTTCAGAGAATTTGGCAGTACATCCAACCGGCCTCCCAACCGCAGATCACGTGTAACCAGCCCAGGACCTCCACATCCAGCATGTTCACCTCCATGATCGTCTGAGACCAGCCACCCGGACAGCTGCAGCAACAATCGGTTTGTATAACCAAAGAATTTCTGCACAAACCGTCTCGGGGAAGCTCCTCTGCTCGTCGTCCTCATCGGGGTGTGGACCGGACTGCAGTTCGTCATGGTAACAGACTTGAGTGGGCAAATGTTCACATCCGATGCGTCTGGCACGTTGGAGAGGCGTTCAGTTCACGGATGAGTCCCAGTTTTCACTGTTCAGGGCAGACAGCGTGTGTGGCGTCGTGTGGGTGAGCGGTTTGCTGATGGAGGCCCATGGTGGCGGTATGGGCAGACATATGTTATGGACAACCAACACGGGCATTTTATTGATGGCATTTTGAATGCACAGATACCGTGACGAGATCACGAGGCCCATTGTTGTGGCCCTCAGGATCCATTGAGCAACTTCGCACAGAAGAGGCGTGGACCAACATTCCACAGGCCAAAATCAGCAAACTGATCAACTATGCCACGGAGGCGTGAGGCAAATGGTGGCCACACCAGATACTGACTGGCTGTCCACCCTGTCTGATCCGTCCTATTATTTTGCCGTGCCACCACTCTGTCCCCATTGACTATAATGGGGACAGGGGCGGAGCTAAAAGTCCTGCATGCCTCTCACCGCGAAGGAGCTCCGCCCCCATTATAGTCAATGAGGACAGAGCGGCGGTCTGACGAAATAGCGGATGGCTGTCGGATCCGTCCTGCCGCAAGTGTGAAAGTAGTCCAAGGCAGACCTGTGTGATATTCCTGCTGTCTAATCAGCACTTGATCTGCCACACCTGTGAGGAGGGATGGATCATCTCGGCAGAGGAGAAGCGCTCACTGACACAGATGTAGACAGATCTGTGGACAGTATCTGACAGTAAGATCTGCCACAACTGTGATGAGGGATGGATCATCTCGGCAGAGGAGAAGCGCTCACTGACACAGATGTAGACAGTATCTGACAGTAAGATCTGCCACACCTGTGAGGAGGGATGGATCATCTCGGCAGAGGAGAAGCGCTCACTGACACAGATGTAGACAGATCTGTGGACAGTATCTGACAGTAAGATCTGCCACACCTGTGAGGAGGGATGGATCATCTCGGCAGAGGAGAAGCGCTCACTGACACAGATGTAGACAGATCTGTGGACAGTATCTGACAGTAAGATCTGCCACAACTGTGAGGAGGGATGGATCATCTCGGCAGAGGAGAAGCGCTCACTGACACAGATGTAGACAGTATCTGACAGTAAGATCTGCCACACCTGTGAGGAGGGATGGATCATCTCGGCAGAGGAGAAGCGCTCACTGACACAGATGTAGACAGTATCTGACAGTAAGATCTGCCACACCTGTGAGGAGGGAAGGATCATCTCGGCAGAGGAGAAGTGCTCACTGACACAGATGTAGACAGATCTGTGGACAGTATCTGACAGTAAGATCTGCCACACCTGTGAGGAGGGATGGATCATCTCGGCAGAGGAGAAGCGCTCACTGACACAGATGTAGACAGATCTGTGGACAGTATCTGACAGTAAGATTTGCCACACCTGTGAGGAGGGATGGATCATCTCGGCAGAGGAGAAGTGCTCACTGACACAGATGTAGACAGATCTGTGGACAGTATCTGACAGTAAGATTTGCCACACCTGTGAGGAGGGATGGATCATCTCGGCAGAGGAGAAGCGCTCACTGACACAGATGTAGACAGATTTGTGGACAGTAAGATCTGCCACACCTGTGAGGAGGGAAGGATCATCTCGGCAGAGGAGAAGAGCTCACTGACACAGATAGTATCTGACAGTAAGATCTGCCACACCTGTGAGGAGGGAAGGATCATCTCGGCAGAGGAGAAGCGCTCACTGACACAGATGTAGACAGATCTGTGGACAGTATCTGACAGTAAGATCTGCCACACCTGTGAGGAGGGATGGATCATCTCGGCAGAGGAGAAGCGCTCACTGACACAGATGTAGACAGATCTGTGGACAGTATCTGACAGTAAGATCTGCCACACCTGTGAGGAGGGAAGGATCATCTCGGCAGAGGAGAAGCGCTCACTGACACAGATGTAGACAGATCTGTGGACAGTATCTGACAGTAAGATCTGCCACACCTGTGAGGGGGGATGGATCATCTCGGCAGAGGAGAAGCGCTCACTGACACAGATGTAGACAGATCTGTGGACAGTATCTGACAGTAAGATCTGCCACACCTGTGAGGAGGGATGGATCATCTCGGCAGAGGAGAAGCGCTCACTGACACAGATGTAGACAGATCTGTGGACAGTATCTGACAGTAAGATCTGCCACACCTGTGAGGGGGGATGGATCATCT
Source organism: Bufo gargarizans (assembly GCF_014858855.1). Lineage (NCBI taxonomy): Eukaryota > Metazoa > Chordata > Amphibia > Anura > Bufonidae > Bufo > Bufo gargarizans. Next base: position 100,987 of record NW_025334102.1, read on the forward strand.
CGGCAGAGGAGAAGCGCTCACTGACACAGATGTAGACAGATCTGTGGACAATATCTGACAGTAAGATCTGCCACACCTGTGAGGAGGGATGGATCATCTCGGCAGAGGAGAAGCGCTCACTGACACAGATGTAGACAGATCTGTGGACAGTATCTGACAGTAAGATCTGCCACACCTGTGAGGAGGGATGGATCATCTCGGCAGAGGAGAAGCGCTCACTGACACAGATGTAGACAGATCTGTGGACAGTATCTGACAGTAAGATCTGCCACACCTGTGAGGAGGGATGGATCATCTCGGCAGAGGAGAAGCGCTCACTGACACAGATGTAGACAGATCTGTGGACAATATCTGACAGTAAGATCTGCCACACCTGTGAGGAGGGATGGATCATCTCGGCAGAGGAGAAGCGCTCACTGACACAGATGTAGACAGATCTGTGGACAGTATCTGACAGTAAGATCTGCCACACCTGTGAGGAGGGATGGATCATCTCGGCAGAGGAGAAGCGCTCACTGACACAGATGTAGACAGATCTGTGGACAGTATCTGACAGTAAGATCTGCCACACCTGTGAGGAGGGATGGATCATCTCGGCAGAGGAGAAGCGCTCACTGACACAGATGTAGACAATATCTGACAATAACGGGGCTTCTGTGTAGAAAATGCTTCAGGTCTTCGAGTTCAGCTCATGCAAAATGGGAGCAAAACCAAAAGTGTTGTGTTTATAGTTTTATTATTTATTACACACATTACGTATGGACGGTGCCGTGAGAATTTATGGGGCCTTCACCCCTCTCAAAATTACGTGTGTGTGTGTGTGTGTGTGTGTGTGTGTGTGTGTGTGTGTGTGTGTGTGTGTATATATATATATATATATTAATTACACACATTACAGTATACCGTGTAGATACGTGTATATATATATATATAGTACACACATTACAGTATACCGTGTAGATACATATATAGCGCACACACATTACAGTATACCGTGCGGATACGTATATATAGCACACACATTACAGTATACCGTGTGGATACGTATATATAGTACACACATTACAGTATACCGTGTAGATACGTATATATATAGTACACACATTACAGTATACCGTGCAGATACGTATATATAGTACACACATTACAGTATACCGTGCAGATACGTATATATAGTACACACATTACAGTATCCGTGGCGGATACGTATATATATACCACATTACAGTAAATACAGTGCAGAATACTTATATATTTCCACACATTTACAGTATACAGTGTAGATACGTATTATAGTACACACATTACAGTATCCGTGTGGATACGTATATATATAGTAGCACACAGGTCAGGAACCGTGGTGGATCGTATATATATATTACACACAGTACAGTATACCGTGCAGATAAGTATTATATAGACACATTACATTATCAGTGCAGGATACTATATATATAGTACACACATACAGTATACCTGCCAGATACGTATGATATGTACACACTTACAGTATACCTGGTCTATACGTATATCTTGTACCACATTACAGTATACCGTGGCGGATACGTAGATATAGTACACACATTACAGTATGCGTGCAGATACGTATATATAGACAACACAGTACAGTAACCGTGTAGATACGTATAGATCGTACACACATTCCCAGTATACCGTGTGATACGTATATATATAGTACACATTACAGTATACAGTGCAGATACGTATATATAGTACACACATTACAGTATACAGTGCAGATACGTATATATAGTACACATATTACAGTATACCGTGCAGATACGAGGTAATATATCTGACATTACAGTATACCGTGTGGATAAGCGGCGCCTGAAGGCTGGGGGAGAGCGGCCGCCATTTTGTGCCCTTCTCAGCGGCCGCCATCTTAGACATTAGTGTCCCCAGCGGCCCCGGCCTCCTCCCCGGGTGACCTCTACGCTCCCGGCCCCCTCTCACCGTTCTCGCAGCCAGGCCGGTTCTCTTGTCCCACAAGAAGTCCGTGTTTACGGCGAGTGAGTGCAGGGCTGCGGTCGCCCTCTTCCGCTTCTCTCGCAGGCTGTCCTCCGTCTGCGCGTGCCCGAGCCTCACTCACGAGCACGTCTCTCTACGGCCCGCCTACCTTACTCCCAGAAAGCGCGCTGATTGGCTAGTCTGTGCCCTGGGCGGGGAAAGGGCGGGGCCCGAGAGCCGCCCAGAACCTTCTTCCGCAGAGCACGTAACACGACTCCCACCGCCATCTTGTGTAGTGAAATGGTTGAGGGACTTGGCTGCTTGGTCCACACTGTGGAGACTCCTGAAGGGGGCGGTCATGTGCCTGCACGGAGGAGGATGTGGCCTGTTAGTGGGCAGGTCATGTGCCTGCACTGAGGAGGATGTGGCCTGTTAGAGGGCAGGTCATGTACCTGCACTGAGGAGGATGTGGCCTGTTAGTGGGCAGATCACGTGCCTGCACTGAGGAGGATGTGGCCTGTTAGTGGGCAGATCACGTGCCTGCACTGAGGAGGATGTGGCCTGTTAGTGGGCGGTCACGTGCCTGCACTGAGGAGGATGTGGCCTGTTAGTGGGCAGGTCACGTGCCTGCACTGAGGAGGATGTGGCCTGTTAGTGGGCAGGTCATGTGCCTGCACTGAGGAGGATGTGGCCTGTTAGTGGGCAGGTCATGTGCCTGCACTGAGGAGGATGTGGCCTGTTAGTGGGCAGGTCATGTGCCTGCACTGAGGAGGATGTGGCCTGTTAGAGGGCAGGTCATGTACCTGCACTGAGGAGGATGTGGCCTGTTAGTGGGCAGATCACGTGCCTGCACTGAGGAGGATGTGGCCTGTTAGTGGGCAGATCACGTGCCTGCACTGAGGAGGATGTGGCCTGTTAGTGGGCGGTCACGTGCCTGCACTGAGGAGGATGTGGCCTGTTAGTGGGCAGGTCACGTGCCTGCACTGAGGAGGATGTGGCCTGTTAGTGGGCAGGTCATGTGCCTGCACTGAGGAGGATGTGGCCTGTTAGTGGGCAGGTCATGTGCCTGCACTGAGGAGGATGTGGCCTGTTAGTGGGCAGATATACCGTCTGGTCGGTCTGTTAGTGGGTATATATACCGTCTGGCCGGTCTGTTAGTGGGCAGATATACCGTCTGGTCGGTCTGTTAGTGGGCAGATGTCCCGTCTGGTCGGTCTGTTAGTGGGCAGATGTCCCGTCTGGTCGGTCTGTTAGTGGGCAGATGTCCCGTCTGGTCGGTCTGTTAGTGGGCAGATGTCCCGTCTGGTCGGTCTGTTAGTGGGCAGATGTCCCGTCTGGTCGGTCTGTTAGTGGGCAGATGTCCCGTCTGGTCGGTCTGTTAGTGGGCAGATGTCCCGTCTGGTCGGTCTGTTAGTGGGCAGATGTCCCGTCTGGTCGGTCTGTTAGTGGGCAGATGTCCCGTCTGGTCGGTCTGTTAGTGGGCAGATGTCCCGTCTGGTCGGTCTGTTAGTGGGCAGATGTACCGTCTGGCCGGTCTGTTAGTGGGCAGATGTCCCGTCTGGTCGGTCTGTTAGTGGGCAGATGTCCCGTCTGGCCGGTCTGTTAGTGGGCAGATGTACCGTCTGGTCGGTCTGTTAGTGGGCAGATGTCCCGTCTGGTCGGTCTGTTAGTGGGCAGATATACCGTCGGGTCGGTCTGTTAGTGGGCAGATATACCATCTGGTCGGTCTGTTAGTGGGCAGATGTCCCGTAGGGTGGTCGGTCTGTTAGTGGGCAGATATACAGTCTGGTCGGTCTGTTAGTGGGCAGATGTCCCGATTGGTCGGTCTGTTGGTGGACAGATGTCCCGTCTGGTCGGTCTGTTAGTGGGCAGATGTACCGTCTGGTCGGTCTGTTAGTGGGCAGATGTACCGTCTGGTCGGTCTGTTAGTGGGCAGATATCCTGTCGGGTTGGTCTGTTAGTGGGCAGATGTCCCGTCTGGTCGGTCTGTTGGTGGACAGATGTCTTGTAAATCAAAATGATTTAAATCACTAATTTTGGTATAACTTATAATATGAAGATTTTTAGAATAACTTCGTATTAGTTTGATTCGGTTGATTCTGCGTTCATAGGTTTGTAGACGTTAGGATTAAGGTATTTTTCTCAACTCTGTTCATGTTATAACATCTTTGCTGTGAAGAAGAGGCCTGTGATCTCTGCTGAGTCAAATTCAGTTTTGAGAACTGCAAAAGTAAACCAAGCATCTGTGATAATATCTTGTAAGCCGAGAAACTGCCCAATAATATTACATAAACCTCTGGAAGAGCCGGACATTGTGAATGGATTCATGGAATTTATTTACCCAAAAAATTGCACATATAGAAACCTAGAATGTGCCGGCAGATAAGACCCATGTGGCCCATCTAGTCTGCCCAATATACTGAATACTATGGATAGCCCCGGCCCTATCTTATATGAAGGATGGCCTTATGCCTATCCCATGCATGCTTAACCTCCTCCACTGTATTTGCAGCTACCACTTCTGCAGGAAGGCTATTCCATGCATCCACTACTCTCTCAGTAAAGTAATACTTCCTGATATTACTGTTAACCCTTTGCCCCTCTAATGTAACACTATGTCCTCTTGTAGCAGTTTTTCTTCTTGTAAATCTTCTCCTCTTTTCCCTTGTTGATTCCCTTTATGTATTTAGCAGTCTCTCTCATCTCCCCTCCGTCTCGTCTTTCTTCCAAGCTCTACACGTTAAGGGCCTTTCATCTTTCCTGGTAAGTTTTATCCTGCAATCCATGGACCAGTTTAGTAGCTCTTCTCTGAACTCTCTCCAAAGTATCAGTATCCTTCTGGAGATATGGTCTCCAGTACTGAGCACAATACTCCAGATGAGGTCTCACTAGTGCTCTGTAGAGCGGCACGAGCGCCCCCTCTGTCTACTGGTAATGCCACCCCTATACACCCCAGCATTCTGCTAGCATCTCTTGCTGCTCTATGACATGGTCTGCCTACCTTTAAGTCTTCTGAAATAATGACCCCTAAATCCCTTTCCTCAGATACTGAGGTTAGGACTGTATCACTGGTTGCATATTCTGCTTTTGGGTTTTTACGCCCCAGGTGCATTATCTTGCACTTATCAACATTAAATTTCAGTTGCCCGATTTTTGACCGTTCCTCTAGTTTTCCTAAACCCTTTTCCATTTGGTGTATTCCTCCAGGAACATCAACCCTGTTACAAATCTTTGTGTCATCAGCAAAAAGACCCACCTTACCATCGAGGCCTTCTGCAATGTCGCTGATAAAGATATTAAACAATATGGGTCCCAGAACAGATCCCTGAGGTCCCCACTGGTAACAAGACCTTGGTCTGAATATACTCCATTGACTGCAACCCTCTGTTGTCTGTCCCTCAGGCCACTGCCTAATCCATTCAACAATATGGGAGTCCACGTACAGCCTTATTCTACATAATTAAAAAACTAATCTTTATTTCATGGTGGAATAACCTTTGGATGATAATATATTTTCCTCAAAAGGCATTTTCTATAAAAAAAAAAAAATCCGATAAAAAAAAAAAAACTTAGATTTTTATCTGCCCTGGTTGGTGGGCAGGTGACCCGTCGGGTCCTCGTTCTGTGAGTAGGCAGATGTACTATCAAGTCGACAGATGTCCCGTTGGGTCGGTCTGTTGGTGGGCAGGTGTCCCGTCGGGTCGTCGTTCTGTTGGTGGGCAGATGTCCCGTCGGGTCGTATGATCAGGGTACTCATAGATTGTAAACTCTTGTGAGCAGGGTCTCACTCTGCTTATAATTTCTTTCTGATTGTAAGGCGTTGTAGACAATACTGGTACTAAATAATCAGCCACATACAGTCCTGATCAAAAGTTTAAGACCACTTGAAAAATGGCAAAAAATCCTATTTAGCATGGCTGGATCTTAACAAGGTTCCAAGTAAAGCTTCAACATGCAACAAGAAGACATGGGAGTGAGACAAAACATTTTTTGAGCATTCAATTTAATGAAAACAACAAATAAACTGAAACAGGCTGTTTTTCAGCTGATCAAAAGTTTAGGACCACATGCCTTTAAAAGGCCAAATCTGTGCAAAGATGTGGATTCATTGTCATTTTCTGTCAGGTAGTCTTACGTTGTGATGGCAAAGGCAAAAAAAACTCTCCCTTTTTGAACGTGGTCGGGTTGGTGAACTGCATAAGCAGGGTCTCTCACAGCGCGCCATCGCTGCTGAGGTGGGACGCAGTAAGACTGTCATTTGGAATTTCTTAAATGCTTAAATGATCCTGAGGGTTATGAAACAAAAAAGTAAAGTGGAAGACCCCAAAAAAATTTCATCAGCACTGGCTGTCTGTCAAGACACTGGACAATCCTCGACCCAAATTAAGGCCCTTACTGGTGCTGACTGCAGCCCCATAACCATCAGATGGCATCTGAGACTGAAGGGCTTCAAAAACAAAAAAACGTCTTCAGAGACCTCGTCTCCTTCAACGCCACAGAACTGCTCTTTTGGACTTTGCAAGAGAACACCAAACATGGGACATTCAAAGGTGGAAGAAAGTTTTATTCTCTGATGAGAAAAAATGTAACCTTGATGGTTTCCAACGTTACTGGCATGACAAGCAGATCCCACGTGAGATGTTTTCTACGCGCCACAGTGGAGGGGGCGCCATAATGGTCTGGGATGCTTTTTCCTTCAGTGGAACAATGCAGCTTCAGGACGTGCAGGGGAGTCAAACGGCCGCTGGCTATGTCCAGATGTTGCAGAGAGCATTCCTCATGACTGAGGGCCCTCGTCTGTGTGGTAACGACTGGGTTTTTCAACAGGACAACCCTACAGTACACAATGCCTGCAGGACAAGGGACTCCTTCCAGGATAATAACATCACTCTTTTGGCCCATTCTTCGTGTTCCCCTGATCTAAATCCAATTGAGAACTATAAGGGATCGTCTCTTTTCAGGGGGTCACACTCACAGATATCTCACCAGACAATGGATTTTCATGTCCAAACTGTGCATTTATTTTGACAGTCTTCTTATAAAGGATAGTCCAGTTATACATCACTGGGTGGGGTGAGGTTCCCGCACGGCCAACACTTAAAACACAAATAAACTCCTGCCCATCTAGGCGCTACCTAAACAAAATACGTCCCTACCTCACTCATAGAGCACAGTTCACATATGGACATTATATGCGGCTTTCCTCAGCCAACATCAATACTGCAGCCTCCAGGCTGTGGCAACTCCAGTACCTTTTGGGGGAGTGTGGCCCAGTAGTCCTTCAGAGGCTGGGCGTGCAACACTCGTTCTCTAGGTGTCGCTAGGTCCTCCAAACCTCAGGCTATTCCAAAGCCTTGTGGCCCCCTCAGTCCTCCTGACTGAGACCACACACAGAGCCTCTGCTTCACAGAAAAGTCTCGCTCTCCCTCCTCAGACTGACCTACTCTGAGGCGCTTTATGCCAGCCTGATTACAGCAGGCCTCACCTGCGATCACCTCAGGTAGAAAGGAAAACCCGTACTGGAAGGGTGTGGACTGGGAACTCCCTCTACCAAGCCTAGCCACCAGTCCAAGTAAAATACAGCCCAGAAAATGTATACAGAAATGTCTCAGCAAACTATGCTTTGCTGAGACTACCGCCACTCTCTGGATTTTATCTGTCTCGCCCATCTGAGGTACCTGAAGTGGGACAACACACCTTCCAGCACTGTTCACATTACCACAGAAGCTTTGGGGATGGATGGCAAGGGAAGTTTACAAAAACGGACAACAGTTCCAGACAGTAGATGGTCTTCGTGTGGCCATCTTCACCACTTGGAGAAATGTTCCCACTCACCTCATGGAAACGCTTGCATCAAGCATGCCGAAACAAATTTTTGAAGTGATGAACAATAACGGCGGAGCTACTCATTACTGAGTTCATGTTTGGAAGGCAACCCCTTAGGTACTGCACCTGAGGGGTTAACTGCAGCGGATCGCAGCTCCCTGTCATAGAGGTCGGGTGCCGGCTATTTGATTCCGGCGGGTCTCCTGTATTTGTATAAACAGGTCAGTTATATTCATTGGTGGCGCAGTGCCCCCCAACACCCCAGTATAATAAACATTGGTGGCGCAGTGCCCCCCCCACACCCCAGTGTAATAAACATTGGTGGCGCAGTGCGCCCCCCAACACCCCAGTATAAACATTGGTGGCGCAGTGCCAATGAGGGTTAAAAAAAATTATCAACTCACCTCCTCCAATTAATCGCGTAGCTGCCGGTCTCCTGTTCTTTCTTCAGGACCTGTGGTGATGTCACTGAGCTCATCACATGGTGATGGATCATGTGTTGGACCATGTGATAAGCGTAGTAACGTCACCACAGGTCCTTTACCTCACAGATGAAAACAGAAGAGAAGCCGGGCTGCGCGAACAAGTGGATTAAGGTGAGTTAAATTATTATATATTTTCTAACCCCTCCAGCCCTATTGTACTAAGCATTCTTTTTTAAGAATGCTATTATTTCCCCTTATAACCATGTTACAAGTGAAAAAAATTACATCTACACAACCTTGAACCCAAACCTGAAATTCGGTGAAGAAGTTCAGGTCTGGGTACCACAGTTAGTTTTTTATCACACGTGCGCAAAACGCATTGCACTCGTGCGATAAAAACTGATCAACAGAACGCAATCGCAGTCAAAACTGACTGCAATTGCATACATACTCGTGTGGGTTTGCCGCAATGCACCCGGGACGCATCCGGAGCCAAAAACGTGACGCCTGTCTGAAAGAGGCCTAAGGCTACTTTTCCATACGCCTCCCCAAGGGCACTGAGCAGGAGGATACCCCGCCTCCCAGGGACAGGAAACAACGTGGAGAACTAACCTTTAAAAGCCTCCTCCCCTTTACCTTCTCCAGTTTCCTGTCCCTCGGGACGAAGTGGAGAACGGAGCGGGATCCTTCCTGCTTTTCACCAAAGATTGCGCGCAGCCTGGGTTCCTTCCGGGGACCTCTCTCCCTAGCTGGTAGGTTAGGAGGGCTGCTGCGTGACGCCGGGCAAAGACAGATGCCCTTCCGCCATCCAGGTGTAAGTCCTGCGGCACCCCAGGCATCCAGTTTTCCTTTACAGGGCTGTGCGGAGCCTGACGGCTTTGGCGACACTTCCGGGGCCGAAGTCTTGCGAGATGGGTCATGTGGGTGCGCGTTCGCTGACGTTGGTGTGCGCGCGGTACCACGTGACCCGGAAATGCATTCAAATTCGCCGGCAGGACATTAGAATGGTGTCCTCAGCATCTGGGTACTGCCAGCAGCATGTCCATTCCAGCGGAGATGTCCCTAGAGACTCCAAAGGCCCCCAGCCCGATAAGCCTCATCCTATGGGAATCCTTTCTTCCTCTGCTGCACACTTTTGCCTTGCGGGTGTTCACTGGGTCGCACTTAGGGTAAATCCAGCAAGATTGGGGAACCTTCAGCTAAGAAGAAATGTGCCATATGTAAAAAAGCAGTTAGCTGGCCACCACAAAAAGCAGCTTTGTCAGAAATGTGCTGAAAAAGTAATGGCGGATGAGACACCATCCCTAGTGGGCAGCCTGAAAGCTATTATCAAAGAAGAAGTCAGCTTGGCCATGGAGTCTAAATGGGTGACTCTCCCTCTAGCACCCTCCACCTCAAAGACAGTCACAGAGGTTTCTCAGGACATGGAGCTGGACTATGATGATGGGGAAATATCCTTGGAATCAGATTAGTCTTCCTCTGAGGATATTTCAGGCAAGCCCTTATGCTCTATTGAGGACACTGACTCCCTCCTCAAAACTATCAGGAAAACCATGAGCATTGAACAGGTAAAGAAACCGCAGTCCATCCAGGACCAATTGTTCAGTGGATTGGCCGACAAAAAAAAAAGAAGAGTGTTCCCAGTTCATGAGACTATAAAAAAAAAAAATTCTGTTGAATGGAGGGACCCTGAAAAAAGATCTGGGATGTCCAGTGTATTTAAAAGAAAATACCCCTTCAGTGAGATTGACTCTGCCCTCTGGGTTAAGACCCCTCGGGTTGATGCGCCAGTGGCAAGAATATCAACAAAATCTTCACTCCCATTCAAAGATGTCGGCCTGCTTAGAGACCCAATGGACAAAATATGCGAGTTGATTCTTAAAAAATCATGGGACACCTGTACTTCCATGTTAAGGTCCAGCATTGCAGCAACCTGCACTGCCAGAACCCTCGCTCTCTGGCTATCCCAGCTTGAGGAGCATTTGATAGCCGGTTCCACCCCCGAAGATATCCTGGCCTCTCTTCCAGTGTTGAAGCAAGCCACCAACTTTTTATCGGATGTATCTGCAGATCTAGTTAAGCTCTCAGCTAGATCAGCGGCCCTATCCAATGCTGCTAGAAGATCCGTATGGCTGAGATCCTGGTCGGGGGATAATACCTCCTGAATAAACTCTGTAACATTCCTTGTGAAGGCAACAGATTATTTGTGTCTGTTCTGGACGATATATTGGACAAAACGTCCGACCGAAAGAAAGGGTTCCCCTCTGAACCAAAATTATTTTATAACCGATGGCCCTTTTGCTGCCAGAGAAAAGGTAGATAGGATCAAAGATGAAAAGAAGGATCATGTTCCTGGCAAACATCTAGGGGCAGAGGGAGAGATTTCTTGTTCAACCCCGATAAGTCTTCCAAACAACCTCCTCAATGATGGCAGGGGTCCTGTGGGGGGAAGACTTCAAGAAATATGAAGGTTCCTGGTAAATATGAAGTTGCCGAAATCCAATCAGTTGCTGACGGAATCCCAGATACGGTCTCTTCTGGCAAAACAAGCAGTCATCCCAGTTCCCCTGGACCAACTAGAGGAAGGCTTCTATTCTCCAGTATTCCTGGTAAAGAAAACCAACGGGTCCCACAGGGCAAACATAAATCTAAGCGATCTGAACAAACAAATCTCATACAAAAAAAATCAAAATGGAAACAATCAATTCCACCATCGGCCTGCTATTTCAAAATAGTTTTTATGGTATCTCTAGACCTGGCAGACGCCTATTATCACATCCCCATCTACTCAAGCCATCAAAAATACCTAAGATTTGCAATATTCCTACAAGATCGTCTGACTCCTCTACAATTCCATTTGGTCTTTTATCCGCTCCGCGAGTATTCACGAAGATGATGGCAGAAGTGTCCGGCTACCTTCATCAACAAGAGATTGTTTTCATTTCATATCTAGATGACTTCTTACTAGCAGCCCCATCACCGGAGATTCTCCCAAAAAAAAATCTCCTCTTTGTCGCAAACACTCTATTCTCTAGTGTGGAAGCTGAACCTGGAAAAATTGGATGTGGTTTCTTCCCGGAGGAAGAAATTTCTAGGCATCCTCCTGGATTCTGGGTTAATGACATCCTTCCTTCCGGGCTCGAAGAACCAGGATCTGATTACCAAAATCTGTATGTTCAGACGCCTTCAGAAGGTATCCTTCAGACAAATTATGGTCATTCTAGGCCTTATGACTTCCACCATCCCAGCAGTAAAGTGGGCACAATTCCACAGCAGACCGCTCCAAAATTTTCTCCTGTCCTCCTGGAACAAAAGTCCCCTCTCCCTGGACAAAAAAGTATCCATTCCCCTTCAGGTCAAATTGACCCTAGATTGGTGGCTACAAAGAGAACAACTCAGTCAGGGAGTCTAGTGGAGACCATCAGATATAGTAGTGATCACAACCGATGCAAGCGGATTAGGGTGGGGGGCTTACAGCGGGGCCAGATTGTTCAAGGCATGTGGATAACCAATTTTCTTCCTCTATCCTCAAATGCAAAGGAGATACAAGCAGTGTTTCTAGCGTTTAAAAGCTTTTCAATCCTCTGTCCATCACAAGAACGTGAAAATCCTGACAGACAATATGTCGGTGGCATATATAAACAAGCAGGGGGGCACGAGAAGCAAGATTCTAGGTCAAAGTGTCCCGGCTGTTCTCCTTGGGCACAGAATCACATAGTGTCTATATCAGCGGTCCACTTAAAGGGGAAAGAAAACCTCCTGGCGGATTACTTGATCAGAAGTCCACTAAAGTCAGGAGTGGTCCCTGAACAAAATAATTTTTTAGGAATTAACCATGAGATGGGGAGTCCCAATCCTGGACCTATTCGCGACAAAGGCAGTCAAACGAAGCAATTCTTTTCCCTATCATACCAGGACAATCCGCTGAGGGTGGACGCCTTCTCAGGTCCCAGGCCAGAGGGCCTTTTGTACGCGTTCCCGCCAATATCCCTGATCCCCAGGACGCTAGCAAAAATTTTAGAGGACAGATGCGGTCATAATGATAGCGCCTTACTGGCCAAAAAGGACTTGGTTCCATTTATTGTTGAAGACGGCAAAGGGGGACTTCTGGAACCTGACTTAAAAATAGATCTGGAATTCATGCAAAAAGGCCTGGAAAACGGTCTACGGGTCAGTACCCGTAAGGTTTAGGTGGCGGCACTCAGCACCTTTTTAGATCTAAAACTCGCAGAATTTTCCTTAATTAAGCGTTTCTTTAAAGGCGCAAATAGATTGAGACCTACAGTCAGATCTACTGTCCCACCCTGGGACCTCAATTTAGTCCTCTCAGTTCTGGTAGACCCTCCTTTCGAGCCCATTTCAGAAATACCTCTTAGCCTGCTCTCTCTAAAAACAGCCTTTCTTATCGCGATCACCTCTGCCAGGAAAGTGGGAGAAATCCAGGCTTTGTCTTGCCGACCGCCCTATCTGACAATCCTGGAAGATAGAGTTGTCCTACGTCATGAACCTTCCTTTCTGCCCAAGGTATGTTCTAGGTTTCATTGTGATCAAGAAATCTCACTCCCTGCATTCTGTCCACAGGCTAGATCAGACAAGCTAAGTTCCATAATCTCGACGTGAGGAGATGCATCCTCGCCTACCTGGAAGCCACAAATGCTGTAAGAAAGACTTTTGGTCAAGTTCGCGGGAGCTAACAAGGGACAGGGCGCATCAAAATTGACCATCTCACGTTGGATCAAAATGACTATTACTAGAGCGTATAAGGAAAGGGACACCTCACCACCATTGCGATTGACTGCCCACTCAACTAGGGCAATTTCAACCTCCTGGACGGAATGTGCTTCTGCTTTACTGAGCCAGATATGTCATGCAGCCACCTGGTCCAATCCTAACACATTCTTCAGGCATTACAGACTGCTTCCAAGAGGGACCTTTCCTTTGGCCGGAAAGTGCTATCCACTGTAGTACCACCCTAAATGGCTAGTGATTTCTCTGCTAGTCCTCCTGCTCAGTGCCGTTGGTGAGGCGTATGGAAAAGATGATAATTACTTACCAGTAATTGGATTTTCCATTTAGCCTCCACAACGGCACAGGGAGTAATATGGATTAGGTCCAGCCTCCTCATCTCAGAGCGCCTGCGCCGAATGAACACAGGCGAGCGATTTTTGAAATGCTGACAGGGCCAGCCGGAGGAGGAGATCGCGGCTGGCCCTGTCAATCAACAGGACGAGGGGGTGTTTTTTTGCGGTGGCTACCAGCAAGTAGGGCGACCTCATTTACATATTATAAAAGTTTGTTTTTAGAAGAAACTGCTGAAGGAAAGTAAGAGCATTATATTTTCATATATCGCAGTATAAGGAATTTAACTAGCCCCCCCCCCAAAAAAAATGACTTTAGTGGGGCGACAGAAGCCCTTTAAGGTTTGTGTCCCTTTAGCAAATCGTCATTTCTTTGGGACGACACATTTGATCTGACCAAATGTCATGGTTTGAGGATTTGAAGACACCGGCAGCACCCATCTAGTTGTGCCTATGGTCGCACAACACAAAAAGGTGAGCAGAATCCTCCAACCGTTACCAATGTATGTGGGACATACCACCCTACGAGCGCTTGTCCCTCCTGTGGTCGCCACAAATTATTGTAATAAGAGAAATGGCGACAGCTAACATTCCGTAGATGTGGGGGACGGGTAAGCGTTAGGCCTCTTGCACACGACCGTACGGCTTTTTCAGTATTTTGCAGTCCGCAAAAAATTGATCCGTTCCACATTTAGTTTTTTGCGGAACGGAACAGCTGGCCCCTGGTAGAACAGTCCTATCCTTGTCCGTTATGCTGACAGTTATAGGACATGTTCTACAGCTGGCCCCTGGTAGAACAGTCCTATCCTTGTCCGTTATGCTGACAGTTATAGGACATGTTCTACAGCTGGCCCCTGGTAGAACAGGACTATCCTTGTCCGTTATGCTGACAGTTATAGGACATGTTCTACAGCTGGCCCCTGGTAGAACAGTACTATCCTTGTCCGTTATGCTGACAGTTATAGGACATGTTCTACAGCTGGCCCCTGATAGAACAGGACTAGCCTTGTCCGTTATGCTGACAGTTATAGGACATGTTCTACAGCTGGCCCCTGGTAGAACAGGACTATCCTTGTCCGTTATACTGACAGTTATAGGACATGTTCTACAGCTGGCCCCTGGTAGAACAGTACTATCCTTGTCCGTTATGCTGACAGTTATAGGACATGTTCTACAGCTGGCCCCTGGTAGAACAGGACTATCCTTGTCCGTTATAGGACATGTTCTACAGCTGGCCCCTGGTAGAACAGTCCTATGCTTGTCCGTTATGCTGACATTTATAGGACATGTTCTACAGCTGGCCCCTGGTAGAACAGTACTATCCTTGTCCGTTATGCTGACAGTTATAGGACATGTTCTACAGCTGGCCCCTGGTAGAACAGTCCTATCCTTGTCCGTTATGCTGACAGTTATAGGACATGTTCTACAGCTGGCCCCTGGTAGAACAGTCCTATCCTTGTCCGTTATGCTGACAGTTATAGGACATGTTCTACAGCTGGCCCCTGGTAGAACAGTCCTATCCTTGTCCGTTATGCTGACAGTTATAGGACATGTTCTACAGCTGGCCCCTGGTAGAACAGTCCTATCCTTGTCCGTTACAGGACATGTTCTACAGCTGGCCCCTGGTAGAACAGGACTATCCTTGTCCGTTATGCTGACAGTTATAGGACATGTTCTACAGCTGGCCCCTGGTAGAACAGTACTAGCCTTGTCCGTTATGCGGACAATTATAGGACATGTTCTACAGCTGGCCCCTAATAGAACAGGACTATCCTTGTCCGTTATGCTGACAGTTATAGGACATGTTCTACAGCTGGCCCCTGGTAGAACAGTCCTATCCTTGTCCGTTACAGGACATGTTCTACAGCTGGCCCCTGGTAGAACAGTCCTATCCTTGTCCGTTACAGGACATGTTCTACAGCTGGCCCCTGGTAGAACAGTACTAGCCTTGTCCGTTATGCGGACAATTATAGGACATGTTCTACAGCTGGCCCCTGGTAGAACAGTACTATCCTTGTCCGTTACAGGACATGTTCTACAGCTGGCCCCTGGTAGAACAGTCCTATCCTTGTCCGTTACAGGACATGTTCTACAGCTGGCCCCTGGTAGAACAGTCCTATCCTTGTCCGTTACAGGACATGTTCTACAGCTGGCCCCTGGTAGAACAGTACTAGCCTTGTCCGTTACAGGACATGTTCTACAGCTGGCCCCTGGTAGAACAGTACTAGCCTTGTCCGTTATGCGGACAATTATAGGACATGTTCTACAGCTGGCCCCTGGTAGAACAGTACTATCCTTGTCCGTTATGCTGACAATTATAGGACATGTTCTACAGCTGGCCCCTGGTAGAACAGGACTATCCTTGTCCGTTATGCTGACAGTTATAGGACATGTTCTACAGCTGGCCCCTGGTAGAACAGGACTATCCTTGTCCGTTATGCTGACAGTTATAGGACATGTTCTACAGCTGGCCCCTGGTAGAACAGTACTATCCTTGTCCGTTATGCTGACAGTTATAGGACATGTTCTACAGCTGGCCCCTGGTAGAACAGTCCTATCCTTGTCCGTTATGCTGACAGCTATAGGACATGTTCTACAGCTGGCCCCTGGTAGAACAGGACTATCCTTGTCCGTTATGCTGACAGTTATAGGACATGTTCTACAGCTGGCCCCTGGTAGAACAGGACTAGCCTTGTCCGTTATGCTGACAGCTATAGGACATGTTCTACAGCTGGCCCCTGGTAGAACAGTCCTATCCTATTCCGTTATGCTGACAGCTATAGGACATGTTCTACAGCTGGCCCCTGGTAGAACAGTACTATCCTTGTCCGTTATGCGGACAGTTATAGGACATGTTCTACAGCTGGCCCCTGGTAGAACAGTCCTATCCTTGTCCGTTATGCTGACAGTTATAGGACATGTTCTACAGTTGGCCCCTGGTAGAACAGTCCTATCCTTGTCCGTTATGCTGACAGTTATAGGACATGTTCTACAGCTGGCCCCTGATAGAACAGTCCTATCCTTGTCCGTTATGCTGACAGTTATAGGACATGTTCTACAGCTGGCCCCTGATAGAACAGTCCTATCCTTGTCCGTTATGCTGACAGTTATAGGACATGTTCTACAGCTGGCCCCTGGTAGAACAGGACTATCCTTGTCCGTTATGCTGAAAGTTATAGGACATGTTCTACAGCTGGCCCCTGGTAGAACAGTACTATCCTTGTCCGTTATGCTGACAGTTATAGGACATGTTCTACAGCTGGCCCCTGGTAGAACAGGACTATCCTTGTCCGTTATGCTGACAGTTATAGGACATGTTCTACAGCTGGCCCCTGGTAGAACAGTCCTATCCTTGTCCGTTATGCTGACATTTATAGGACATGTTCTACAGCTGGCCCCTGGTAGAACAGTACTATCCTTGTCCGTTATGCTGACAGTTATAGGACATGTTCTACAGCTGGCCCCTGGTAGAACAGTACTATCCTTGTCCGTTATGCTGACAGTTATAGGACATGTTCTACAGCTGGCCCCTGGTAGAACAGTCCTATCCTTGTCCGTTATGCTGACAGTTATAGGACATGTTCTACAGCTGGCCCCTGGTAGAACAGTCCTATCCTTGTCCGTTATGCTGACAGTTATAGGACATGTTCTACAGCTGGCCCCTGGTAGAACAGTACTATCCTTGTCCGTTATGCTGACAATTATAGGACATGTTCTACAGCTGGCCCCTGGTAGAACAGGACTATCCTTGTCCATTATGCTGACAGTTATAGGACATGTTCTACAGCTGGCCCCTGGTAGAACAGTCCTATGCTTGTCCGTTATGCTGACAGTTATAGGACATGTTCTACAGCTGGCCCCTGGTAGAACAGTCCTAGCCTTGTCCGTTATGCTGACAGTTATAGGACATGTTCTACAGCTGGCCCCTGGTAGAACAGTCCTATCCTTGTCCGTTATGCTGACAGTTATAGGACATGTTCTACAGCTGGCCCCTGGTAGAACAGGACTATCCTTGTCCGTTATGCTGACAGTTATAGGACATGTTCTACAGCTGGCCCCTGGTAGAACAGTCCTATCCTTGTCCGTTATGCTGACAGTTATAGGACATGTTCTACAGCTGGCCCCTGGTAGAACAGGACTATCCTTGTCCGTTATGCTGACAGTTATAGGACATGTTCTACAGCTGGCCCCTGGTAGAACAGTCCTATCCTTGTCCGTTATGCGGACAATTATAGGACATGTTCTACAGCTGGCCCCTGGTAGAACAGGACTATCCTTGTCCGTTATGCTGACAGTTATAGGACATGTTCTACAGCTGGCCCCTGGTAGAACAGTCCTATCCTTGTCCGTTATGCTGACAGTTATAGGACATGTTCTACAGCTGGCCCCTGGTAGAACAGTCCTATCCTTGTCCGTTATAGGACATGTTCTACAGCTGGCCCCTGGTAGAACAGGACTATCCTTGTCCGTTATGCTGACATTTATAGGACATGTTCTACAGCTGGCCCCTGGTAGAACAGGACTATCCTTGTCAGTTATAGGACATGTTCTACAGCTGGCCCCTGGTAGAACAGTCCTATCCTTGTCCGTTATGCTGACAGTTATAGGACATGTTCTACAGCTGGCCCCTGGTAGAACAGTCCTATCCTTGTCCGTTATGCTGACATTTATAGGACATGTTCTACAGCTGGCCCCTGGTAGAACAGTACTATCCTTGTCCGTTATGCTGACAGTTATAGGACATGTTCTACAGCTGGCCCCTGGTAGAACAGTCCTATCCTTGTCCGTTATGCTGACAGTTATAGGACATGTTCTACAGCTGGCCCCTGGTAGAACAGGACTATCCTTGTCCGTTATGCTGACAGTTATAGGACATGTTCTACAGCTGGCCCCTGGTAGAACAGGACTATCCTTGTCCGTTATGCTGACAGTTATAGGACATGTTCTACAGCTGGCCCCTGGTAGAACAGGACTATCCTTGTCCGTTATGCTGACAGTTATAGGACATGTTCTACAGCTGGCCCCTGGTAGAACAGGACTATCCTTGTCCGTTATGCTGACAGTTATAGGACATGTTCTACAGCTGGCCCCTGGTAGAACAGGACTATCCTTGTCCGTTATAGGACATGTTCTACAGCTGGCCCCTGGTAGAACAGGACTATCCTTGTCCGTTATAGGACATGTTCTACAGCTGGCCCCTGGTAGAACAGGACTATCCTTGACAGTTATAGGACATGTTCTATCTTTGAATGGAATGGGAACGGAAGGCATACAGACTACCTTCAGTTTTTTTTTGCAGCTCCATTGAAATGAATGGGTCCGTATACAGAACGCAAAAAACCCGAACATAAACAGAAAAAACCCGTTTGTGTGCAAGAGGCCTTACCCTGCGATTCAGAGCAGCAGGTTGACATGAGACCCTTTAAGGTCCCATCCTGAGTAAGTTGTGACCCTTTCCTGTATTTGATGTCCCTCAGCGATCAGTATCAGGGATGAGCGAATCAACTTCGAATGAAAACTCCGATTCCCATAAACCTCTGTCCTCATACTGTGCGGAGCCTGTAGCAACCGCTTCCCGCACTCGCAGCCAATACATTCTACTACTGTGCGGAGCCTGTAGCAACCGCTTCCCGCACTCGCAGCCAATACATTCTACTACTGTGCGGAGCCTGTAACAACCGCTTCCCGCACTCGCAGCCAATACATTCTACTACTGTGCGGAGCCTGTAACAACCGCTTCCCGCACTCGCAGCCAATACATTCTACTACTGTGCGGAGCCTGTAGCAACCGCTTCCCGCACTCGCAGCCAATACATTCTACTACTGTGCGGAGCCTGTAACAACCGCTTCCCGCACTCGCAGCCAATACATTCTACTACTGTGCGGAGCCTGTAACAACCGCTTCCCGCACTCGCAGCCAATACATTCTACTACTGTGCGGAGCCTGTAACAACCGCTTCCCGCACTCGCACTCGCACTCGCAGCCAATACATTCTACTACTGTGCGGAGCCTGTAACAACCGCTTCCCGCACTCGCAGCCAATACATTCTACTACTGTGCGGAGCCTGTAGCAACCGCTTCCCGCACTCGCAGCCAATACATTCTACTACTGTGCGGAGCCTGTAACAACCGCTTCCCGCACTCGCAGCCAATACATTCTACTACTGTGCGGAGCCTGTAACAACCGCTTCCCGCACTCGCAGCCAATACATTCTACTACTGTGCGGAGCCTGTAACAACCGCTTCCCGCACTCGCAGCCAATACATTCTACTACTGTGCGGAGCCTGTAACAACCGCTTCCCGCACTCGCACTCGCACTCGCAGCCAATACATTCTACTACTGTGCGGAGCCTGTAACAACCGCTTCCCGCACTCGCAGCCAATACATTCTACTACTGTGCGGAGCCTGTAGCAACCGCTTCCCGCACTCGCAGCCAATACATTCTACTACTGTGCGGAGCCTGTAACAACCGCTTCCCGCACTCGCAGCCAATACATTCTACTACTGTGCGGAGCCTGTAACAACCGCTTCCCGCACTCGCAGCCAATACATTCTACTACTGTGCGGAGCCTGTAACAACCGCTTCCCGCACTCGCAGCCAATACATTCTACTACTGTGCGGAGCCTGTAACAACCGCTTCCCGCACTCGCAGCCAATACATTCTACTACTGTGCGGAGCCTGTAACAACCGCTTCCCGCACTCGCAGCCAATACATTCTACTACTGTGCGGAGCCTGTAACAACCGCTTCCCGCACTCGCAGCCAATACATTCTACTACTGTGCGGAGCCTGTAGCAACCGCTTCCCGCACTCGCAGCCAATACATTCTACTACTGTGCGGAGCCTGTAACAACCGCTTCCCGCACTCGCAGCCAATACATTCTACTACTGTGCGGAGCCTGTAACAACCGCTTCCCGCACTCGCAGCCAATACATTCTACTACTGTGCGGAGCCTGTAACAACCGCTTCCCGCACTCGCAGCCAATACATTCTACTACTGTGCGGAGCCTGTAACAACCGCTTCCCGCACTCGCAGCCAATACATTCTACTACTGTGCGGAGCCTGTAACAACCGCTTCCCGCACTCGCAGCCAATACATTCTACTACTGTGCGGAGCCTGTAACAACCGCTTCCCGCACTCGCAGCCAATACATTCTACTACTGTGCGGAGCCTGTAACAACCGCTTCCCGCACTCGCAGCCAATACATTCTACTACTGTGCGGAGCCTGTAACAACCGCTTCCCGCACTCGCAGCCAATACATTCTACTACTGTGCGGAGCCTGTAACAACCGCTTCCCGCACTCGCAGCCAATACATTCTACTACTGTGCGGAGCCTGTAACAACCGCTTCCCGCACTCGCAGCCAATACATTCTACTACTGTGCGGAGCCTGTAACAACCGCTTCCCGCACTCGCAGCCAATACATTCTACTACTGTGCGGAGCCTGTAGCAACCGTTTCCCGCACTCGCAGCCAATACATTCTACTACTGTGCGGAGCCTGTAGCAACCGTTTCCCGCACTCGCACTCAATACATTCTACTACTGTGCGGAGCCTGTAACAACCGCTTCCCGCACTCGCAGCCAATACATTCTACTACTGTGCGGAGCCTGTAGCAACCGCTTCCCGCACTCGCAGCCAATACATTCTACTACTGTGCGGAGCCTGTAACAACCGCTTCCCGCACTCGCAGCCAATACATTCTACTACTGTGCGGAGCCTGTAACAACCGCTTCCCGCACTCGCAGCCAATACATTCTACTACTGTGCGGAGCCTGTAACAACCGTTTCCCGCACTCGCACTCGCACTCAATACATTCTACTACTGTGCGGAGCTCCTGCTCCGCACAGTATTAGAGCGCAGTTTTATGCATTTGCTCGTCCCTATACGGTATATGTAGGAGGAGGCTCGTGACGGCTGAGGGTTTATTACATGTTTGGGGCAGGAGAACGCCGCTCTTCTCATGAATGGTTTCCAACATAACTTTCATGGGTTTTCACTGCTAAGCACATACAGGGGGCGCTGTGCAGCTCAAGTGGAGGTCTCAGCGGGAGGAGTCCGAGGAGCTGTGCAGGTGTCAGCGGGAGGAGTCTGAGGAGCTGTGCAGGTGTCAGCGGGAGGAGTCCGAGGAGCTGTGCAGGTGTCAGCGGGAGGAGTCCGAGGAGCTGTGCAGGTGTCAGCGGGAGGAGTCCGAGGAGCTGTGCAGGTGTCAGCGGGAGGAGTCTGAGGAGCTGTGCAGGTGTCAGCGGGAGGAGTCCGAGGAGCTGTGCAGGTGTCAGCGGGAGGAGTCCGAGGAGCTGTGCAGGTGTCAGCGGGAGGAGTCTGAGGAGCTGTGCAGGTGTCAGCGGGAGGAGTCCGAGGAGCTGTGCAGGTGTCAGCGGGAGGAGTCCGAGGAGCTGTGCAGGTGTCAGCGGGAGGAGTCCGAGGAGCTGTGCAGGTGTCAGCGGGAGGAGTCTGAGGAGCTGTGCAGGTGTCAGCGGGAGGAGTCCGAGGAGCTGTGCAGGTGTCAGCGGGAGGAGTCCGAGGAGCTGTGCAGGTGTCAGCGGGAGGAGTCCGAGGAGCTGTGCAGGTGTCAGCGGGAGGAGTCCGAGGAGCTGTGCAGGTGTCAGCGGGAGGAGTCCGAGGAGCTGTGCAGCTCAGCCTTCTGTCTAGCTAATCCTTCAATGTTCTCCATCCAACAGCACTAAGAGATAAAGGTGAGGTCAGAGGCGCCCCCTAAATTACCCCCCCCCCCCCCTTCCAATAACCTCCCGAGGGACACTTACCAGCACTTTAGTCACCTGGAAAACCTGTGCCTGGTACTGGGTCAGGCCCTGCACATTGCGCTTCAGACTCTCCAGCTCCACATACAGCTCCTGCACGGCCTCCTGGAACTCTGCAGGACAGAACAATACAATGATTTCAGACCCCGCCCCCTCACCTCCTGCCCAGTACACCCCGCCCCCTCACCTCCTGCCCAGTACACCCCGCCCCCTCACCTCCTGCCCAGTACACCCCGCCCCCTCACCTCCTGCCCTGTACACCCCGCCCCCTCACCTCCTGCCCAGTACGCCCCGCCCCCTCACCTCCTGCCCAGTACGCCCCGCCCCCTCACCTCCTGCCCAGTACACCCCGCCCCCTCACCTCCTGCCCAGTACGCCCCGCCCCCTCACCTCCTGCCCAGTACGCCCCGCCCCCTCACCTCCTGCCCAGTAAACCCCGCCCCCTTACACACTGCCCAGTACGCCCCGCCCCCTCACCTCCGGCCCAGTACGCCCCGCCCCCTCACCTCCTGCCCAGTACACCCCGCCCCCTCACCTCCTGCCCAGTACACCCCGCCCCCTCACCTCCTGCCCAGTACACCCCGCCCCCTCACCTCCTGCCCAGTACACCCCGCCCCCTCACCTCCTGCCCAGTACACCCTCACCTCCTGCCCAGTACACCCCGCCCCCTCACCTCCTGCCCAGTACCCCCCCCTCACCTCCTGCCCAGTACACCCCGCCCCCTCACCTCCTGCCCAGTACCTGACCACTACAACCCCGCCCCTCACCTCCTGCCCAGTACACCCCGCCCCCTCACCTCCTGCCCAGTACACCCCGCCCCCTCGCCTCCTGCCCAGTACGCCCCGCCCCCTCACACACTGCCCAGTACACCCCGCCCCCTCACCTCCTGCCCAGTACGCCCCGCCCCCTCACACACTGCCCAGTACGCCCCGCCCCCTGTACAACACCCGTCAGCCCTCAGCCTCCCGCCGCATCCTCCTGACCTCGCACCGCAGCTTGAGGCTCCATGTCGCTGATTTCCCGGTCGTTTCGCGCCTTAAATGAACAAACCAGCGACTGAAAGGCGTGTCCTGCGTGTCAGCCAATCAGCGAGCGGAATCATTAGACGCGGTCAGTCCTGGCGGCCATGTCAAGTGTGGGCATGTGAGGGCAAGCGTCTGAACTGAGCAAGGTAATACCTCAGTGTGCTACCCTGGGGTACACCCGACACCCCAATACCTCAGTGTGCTACCCTGGGGTACACCCGACACCCCAATACCTCAGTGTGCTCTCCTGGGGTACACCTGACACCCCAATACCTCAGTGTGCTATCCTGGGGTACACCTGACACCCCAATACCTCAGTGTGCTATCCTGGGGTACACCCGACACCCCAATACCTCAGTGTTCTACCCTGGGGTACACCTGACACCCCAATACCTCAGTGTTCTACCCTGGGGTACACCCGACACCCCAATACCTCAGTGTGCTATCCTGGGGTACACCTGACACCCCAATACCTCAGTGTTCTATCCTGGGGTACACCCGACACCCCAATACCTCAGTGTGCTATCCTGGGGTACACCCGACACCCCAATACCTCAGTGTTCTATCCTGGGTACACCCGACACCCCAATACCTCTGTGTGCTATCCTGGGGTACACCTGACACCCCAATACCTCAGTGTTCTATCCTGGGGTACACCCGACACCCCAATACCTCAGTGTGCTATCCTGGCCTACACCCGACACCCCAATACCTCAGTGTGCTATCCTGGCCTACACCCGACACCCCAATACCTCAGTGTGCTATCCTGGGGTACACCTGACACCCCAATACCTCAGTGTGCTATCCTGGCCTACACCCGACACCCCAATACCTCAGTGTGCTATCCTGGGCTACACCCGACACCCCAATACCTCAGTGTGCTATCCTGGGGTACACCTGACACCCCAATACCTCAGTGTGCTATCCTGGGCTACACCCAACACCCCAATACCTCAGTGTGCTATCCTGGGCTACACCTGACACCCCAATACCTCAGTGTGCTATCCTGGGGTACACCCGACACCCCAATACCTCAGTGTGCTATCCTGGGCTACACCCGACACCCCAATACCTCAGTGTGCTATCCTGGGGTACACCTGACACCCCAATACCTCAGTGTGCTATCCTGGGCTACACCCGACACCCCAATACCTCAGTGTGCTATCCTGGGGTACACCCGACACCCCAATACCTCAGTGTGCTATCCTGGGCTACACCCGACACCCCAATACCTCAGT
The DNA here is from genome assembly GCF_014858855.1 of Bufo gargarizans. Classification (NCBI taxonomy): domain Eukaryota; kingdom Metazoa; phylum Chordata; class Amphibia; order Anura; family Bufonidae; genus Bufo; species Bufo gargarizans. Next base: position 125,321 of record NW_025334102.1, read on the forward strand.
GTGCTACCCTGGGCTACACCTGACACCCCAATACCTCAGTGTGCTATCCTGGGGTACACCTGACACCCCAATACCTCAGTGTGCTATCCTGGGGTACACCTGACACCCCAATACCTCAGTGTTCTATCCTGGGGTACACCTGACACCCCAATACCTCAGTGTTCTATCCTGGGGTACAACCGACACCCCAATACCTCAGTGTGCTATCCTGGGGTACACCTGACACCCCAATACCTCAGTGTGCTATCCTGGGGTACACCTGACACCCCAATACCTCAGTGTGCTATCCTGGGGTACACCTGACACCCCAATACCTCAGTGTGCTATCCTGGGCTACACCCGACACCCCAATACCTCAGTGTGCTATCCTGGGGTACACCCGACACCCCAATACCTCAGTGTGCTACCCTGGGGTACACCTGACACCCCAATACCTCAGTGTTCTAGCCTGGGGTACACCTGACACCCCAATACCTCAGTGTGCTATCCTGGGCTACACCCGACACCCCAATACCTCTGTGTGCTATCCTGGGGTACACCTGACACCCCAATACCTCAGTGTTCTATCCTGGGGTACACCCGACACCCCAATACCTCAGTGTGCTATCCTGGGCTACACCCGACACCCCAATACCTCAGTGTGCTATCCTGGGCTACACCCGACACCCCAATACCTCAGTGTGCTATCCTGGGGTACACCTGACACCCCAATACCTCAGTGTGCTATCCTGGGCTACACCCAACACCCCAATACCTCAGTGTGCTATCCTGGGCTACACCTGACACCCCAATACCTCAGTGTGCTATCCTGGGGTACACCCGACACCCCAATACCTCAGTGTGCTATCCTGGGCTACACCCGACACCCCAATACCTCAGTGTGCTATCCTGGGGTACACCTGACACCCCAATACCTCAGTGTGCTATCCTGGGCTACACCCGACACCCCAATACCTCAGTGTGCTATCCTGGGGTACACCCGACACCCCAATACCTCAGTGTGCTATCCTGGGCTACACCCGACACCCCAATACCTCAGTGTGCTACCCTGGGCTACACCTGACACCCCAATACCTCAGTGTGCTATCCTGGGGTACACCTGACACCCCAATACCTCAGTGTGCTATCCTGGGGTACACCTGACACCCCAATACCTCAGTGTTCTATCCTGGGGTACACCTGACACCCCAATACCTCAGTGTTCTATCCTGGGGTACAACCGACACCCCAATACCTCAGTGTGCTATCCTGGGGTACACCTGACACCCCAATACCTCAGTGTGCTATCCTGGGGTACACCTGACACCCCAATACCTCAGTGTGCTATCCTGGGGTACACCTGACACCCCAATACCTCAGTGTGCTATCCTGGGCTACACCCGACACCCCAATACCTCAGTGTGCTATCCTGGGGTACACCCGACACCCCAATACCTCAGTGTGCTACCCTGGGCTACACCTGACACCCCAATACCTCAGTGTGCTATCCTGGGGTACACCTGACACCCCAATACCTCAGTGTTCTATCCTGGGGTACACCCGACACCCCAATACCTCAGTGTGCTATCCTGGGGTACACCCGACACCCCAATACCTCAGTGTGCTACCCTGGGGTACACCTGACACCCCAATACCTCAGTGTGCTATCCTGGGGTACACCCGACACCCCAATACCTCAGTGTGCTATCCTGGGCTACACCCGACACCCCAATACCTCAGTGTGCTATCCTGGGGTACACCTGACACCCCAATACCTCAGTGTTCTATCCTGGGGTACACCTGACACCCCAATACCTCAGTGTTCTATCCTGGGGTACAACCGACACCCCAATACCTCAGTGTGCTATCCTGGGGTACACCTGACACCCCAATACCTCAGTGTGCTATCCTGGGGTACACCTGACACCCCAATACCTCAGTGTGCTATCCTGGGGTACACCTGACACCCCAATACCTCAGTGTGCTATCCTGGGCTACACCCGACACCCCAATACCTCAGTGTGCTATCCTGGGGTACACCCGACACCCCAATACCTCAGTGTGCTACCCTGGGGTACACCTGACACCCCAATACCTCAGTGTTCTAGCCTGGGGTACACCTGACACCCCAATACCTCAGTGTTCTAGCCTGGGGTACACCTGAAGGGTATGTTATCATTATATCCCCCCTGATATCACTGGAGACGGGTGTATTATCATTATATCCCCCCTGATATCACTGCAGACGGGTGTATTATCATTATATCCCTCCTGATATCACTGGAGACGGGTGTTTTATCATTATATCCCCCCTGATATCACTGGAGACGGGTGTTTTGTCATTATATCCCCCCTGATATCACTGCAGACGGGTGTATTATCATTATATCCCCCCTGATATCTCTGGAGACGGGTGTGTTATCATTATATCCCCCCTGATATCACTGGAGACGGGTGTATTATCATTATATCCCTCCTGATATCACTGGAGACGGGTGTTTTGTCATTATATCCCCTTTGATATCTCTGGAGACGGGTGTTTTATCATTATATCCCCCCTGATATCTCTGGAGACAGGTGTATTATCATTATATCCCCCCTGATATCTCTGGAGACAGGTGTATTAGCATTATATCCCCCCTGATATCACTGGAGACGGGTGTATTATCATTATATCCCTCCTGATATCACTGGAGACGGGTGTTTTGTCATTATATCCCCTTTGATATCTCTGGAGACGGGTGTATTATCATTATATCCCCCCTGGTATCTCTGGAGACGGGGTGTATTATCATTATATCCCTCCTGATATCACTGGAGACGGGTGTATTATCATTATATCCCCTGATATCACTGGAGACGGGTGTATTATCATTATATCCCTCCTGATATCACTGGAGACGGGTGTATTATCATTATACCCCCCCTGATATCTCTGGAGACGGGTGTATTATCATTATATCCCCCCTGATATCTCTGGAGACGGGTGTATTATCATTATATCCCCCCCTGATATCACTGCAGACAGGTGTATTATCATTATATCCCCCCTGATATCACTGGAGACGGGTGTATTATCATTATATCCCTCCTGATATCACTGGAGACGGGTGTATTATCATTATATCCCCCCTGATATCTCTGGAGACGGGTGTATTATCATTATATCCCCCTGATATCTCTGGAGACGGGTGTATTATCATTATATCCCCCCTGATATCACTGGAGACGGGTGTATTATCATTATATCCCCCCTGATATCTCTGGAGACGGGTGTATTATCATTATATCCCCCCTGATATCACTGGAGACGGTGTTTTGTCATTATATCCCCCCTGATATCACTGGAGACGGGTGTTTTATCATTATATCCCCCCTGATATCTCTGGAGACGGGTGTATTATCATTATATCCCTCCAGATATCACTGGAGACGGGTGTATTATCATTATATCCCCCCTGATATCACTGGAGACGGGTGTTTTGTCATTATATCCCCCCTGATATCTCTGGAGACGGGTGTTTTATCATTATATCCCTCCTGATATCTCTGGAGACGGGTGTATTATCATTATATCCCTCCAGATATCTCTGGAGACGGGTGTATTATCATTATATCCCTCCAGATATCACTGGAGACGGGTGTATTATCATTATATCCCCCCTGATATCACTGGAGACGGGTGTATTATCATTATATCCCCCCTGATATCTCTGGAGACGGGTGTATTATCATTATATCCCTCCTGATATCTCTGGAGACAGGTGTATTAGCATTATATACCCCCTGATATCTCTGGAGTCGGGTGTGTTATCATTATATCCCCCCCTGATATCACTGGAGACGGGTGTATTATCATTATATCCCTCCTGATATCACTGGAGACGGGTGTATTATCATTATATCCCCCCTGATATCACTGGAGATGGGTGTGTTATTATTATATCCCCCCTGATATCTCTGGAGACAGGTGTATTATCATTATATCCCTCCTGATATCTCTGGAGACGGGTGTATTATCATTATATCTCTCCTGATATCACTGGAGACGGGTATTTTATCATTATATCCCCTGATATCACTGGAGATGGGTGTGTTATCATTATATCCCCCCTGCTATCACTGGAGACGGGTGTTTTATCATTATATCCCTCCTGATATCTCTGGAGACGGGTGTGTTATCATTATATCCCTCCTGATGTCACTGGAGACGGGTGTATTATCATTATATCCCCCCTGATGTCACTGGAGACGGGTGTTTTGTCATTATATCCCCCCTGATATCACTGGAGACGGGTGTGTTATCATTATATCCCTCCTGGTATCACTGGAGACGGGTGTTTTATCATTATATCCCCCCTGATATCACTGGAGACGGGTGTATTATCATTATATCCCCCCTGATATTTCTGGAGACGGGTGTGTTATCATTATATCCCCCCTGATATCACTGGAGACGGGTGTATTATCATTATATCCCTCCAGATATCACTTGAGACGGGTGTTTTGTCATTATATCCCCCCTGATATCTCTGGAGACGGGTGTGTTATCATTATATCCCTCCTGGTATCACTGGAGACGGGTGTTTTATCATTATATCCCCCCTGATATCTCTGGAGACGGGTGTATTAGCATTATATCCCCCCTGATATCACTGGAGACGGGTGTATTATCATTATATCCCTCCTGATATCACTGGAGACGGGTGTTTTGTCATTATATCCCCTTTGATATCTCTGGAGACGGGTGTTTTATCATTATATCCCCCCTGATATCTCTGGAGACAGGTGTATTAGCATTATATCCCCCCTGATATCACTGGAGACGGGTGTATTATCATTATATCCCTCCTGATATCACTGGAGACGGGTGTTTTGTCATTATATCCCCTTTGATATCTCTGGAGACGGGTGTATTATCATTATATCCCCCCTGGTATCTCTGGAGACGGGTGTATTATCATTATATCCCTCCTGATATCACTGGAGACGGGTGTATTATCATTATATCCCCTGATATCACTGGAGACGGGTGTATTATCATTATATCCCTCCTGATATCACTGGAGACGGGTGTATTATCATTATACCCCCCCTGATATCTCTGGAGACGGGTGTATTATCATTATATCCCCCCTGATATCTCTGGAGACGGGTGTATTATCATTATATCCCCCCTGATATCACTGCAGACAGGTGTATTATCATTATATCCCCCCTGATATCACTGGAGACGGGTGTATTATCATTATATCCCTCCTGATATCACTGGAGACGGGTGTATTATCATTATATCCCCCCTGATATCTCTGGAGACGGGTGTATTATCATTATATCCCCCCTGATATCTCTGGAGACGGGTGTATTATCATTATATCCCCCCTGATATCACTGGAGACGGGTGTATTATCATTATATCCCCCCTGATATCTCTGGAGACGGGTGTATTATCATTATATCCCCCTGATATCACTGGAGACGGGTGTTTTGTCATTATATCCCCCCTGATATCACTGGAGACGGGTGTTTTATCATTATATCCCCCCTGATATCTCTGGAGACGGGTGTATTATCATTATATCCCTCCAGATATCACTGGAGACGGGTGTATTATCATTATATCCCCCCTGATATCACTGGAGACGGGTGTTTTGTCATTATATCCCCCCTTATATCTCTGGAGACGAGTGTTTTATCATTATATCCCTCCTGATATCTCTGGAGACGGGTGTATTATTTATATCCCTCCAGATATCTCTGGAGACGGGTGTATTATCATTATATCCCTCCAGATATCACTGGAGACGGGTGTATTATCATTATATCCCCCCTGATATCACTGGAGACGGGTGTTTTGTCATTATATCCCCCCTGATATCTCTGGAGACGGGTGTTTTATCATTATATCCCTCCTGATATCTCTGGAGACGGGTGTATTATCATTATATCCCTCCTGATATCACTGGAGACGGGTGTGTTATCATTATATCCCCCCTGATATCACTGGAGACGGGTGTGTTATCATTATATCCCCCCTGATATCACTGGAGACGGGTGTTTTGTCATTATATCCCCCCTGATATCACTGGAGACGGGTGTATTATCATTATATCCCTCCTGATATCACTGGAGACGGGTGTTTTATCATTATATCCCCCTGATATCACCGGAGACGGGTGTGTTATCATTATATCCCCCCTGATATCACTGGAGACGGGTGTGTTATCATTATATCCCCCCTGATATCACTGGAGACGGGTGTATTATCATTATATCCCCCTGATATCTCTGGAGACGGGTGTTTTGTCATTATATCCCCCCTGATATCTCTGGAGACGGGTGTGTTATCATTATATCCCTCCTGGTATCACTGGAGACGGGTGTTTTATCATTATATCCCCCCTGATATCACTGGAGACGGGTGTATTATCATTATATCCCCCCTGATATCTCTGGAGACGGGTGTGTTATCATTATATCCCCCCTGATATCTCTGGAGACGGGTGTATTATCATTATATCCCCCCTGATATCTCTGGAGACGGGTGTATTATCATTATATCCCCCCTGATATCTCTGGAGACGGGTGTATTATCATTATATCCCTCCTGATATCACTGGAGACGGGTGTTTTATCATTATATCCCCCCTGATATCTCTGGAGACGGGTGTATTATCATTATATCCCTCCTGGTATCTCTGGAGACGGGTGTATTATCATTATATCCCCCCCTGATATCTCTGGAGACGGGTGTATTATCATTATATCCCCCCTGATATCTCTGGAGACGGGTGTATTATCATTATATCCCTCCTGATATCTCTGGAGACGGGTGTATTATCATTATATCCCTCCTGGTATCTCTGGAGACGGGTGTATTATCATTATATCCCCCCCTGATATCTCTGGAGACGGGTGTATTATCATTATATCCCCCCTGATATCTCTGGAGACGGGTGTATTATCATTATATCCCCCCTGATATCTCTGGAGACGGGTGTGTTATCATTATATCCTGCCTCCCATGACAGGGGTGAGAAGATCGGAGAGACTGGTGGCACGTGAGGATATCTGACGGTCTCTCTGTTTTCTCCTGTCAGTGTTGTGTTTGGTAATGAGCACACCTCTTGTCAGGTGCAGCTTGTGGTCATTACTGAGGCCCTGTTTAGTACTGACCCTCACTGCTTACCATGCTGTTGGTATTTCCTGCTGGAGTTGGTTGAGCTGGTGTGTTGTTCCTTTGGATCTCCTGCTCCACCAATCTGCTTTAATCTAAATGCATTTTGTCTTGCATTTTGTTGTTCGCTGGTGTGTTGTTTTCTAGGCCTTAGGGAGACGCTGGTTCCTTCATCTGGGAAGGAACTAGTATTCTTATTCCCTGCCACACTCCTAGGGATTTCCAGGGCTTAGGTTCCGGTGTATGAGTATTTCCACCTTCAGCGTCTACTCATACTGGCAGGAGTCGGGGAGAGGTCTAGGGATTCCTAGGAGGTCACCATCCCTCTCCCTTAGCTTTGAGGTCTACACTATGGTTTATTTCCTTATGTGTGTTATGTGGTGTTTTCCCCTCCCTATTACTCGTGACATTATCAACCGCCCCCCCCAAAAATGTAATTTTGTTTGTGTCAGTGCAGCGATGGATACTGTTTGTGCACTGGTCGATCGTATGCAGGGACTGTCTTTGGAGGTGGCTGACCTCCGCACGGCCGTCTGGCAGTTTAAGAGACCACAGGCGGCTTCTTCCAGCCGCCGGAGCCAGGCCCTCCCGGAACCTAAGGTCGCTCTCCCGGATAGGTTTTCCGGGGGAAGTGACAACTTTGTTCGGTTCATGGAGTCGTGCAAACTATATTTTAGACTACGTCCTAACTGTTCTGGCAACGAGAGTCAAAGAGTGGGGATTAGTATTTTGTTATGGAAAGGTGACGCTCAGTCTTGGTCTGTTTCGTTCGGTAGATAAATCTTTCAGAGCTCTGCTCGGGTCTTCCTGGGCGAGACGAAATTGCAGGGCTTACGGCAGGGAGAGCGTTCTGTGGAGTCCTATTGCTCTGAATTTAGGAGATGGGCAACAGATACTGAGTGGAATGACCCAGCCCTCCGTAATCAATTCTGTCATGGGTTATCTGAGATCCTGAAGGACGCATTGGCATTTCATGAATATCCAGAGTCATTGGAGGCAGCCATGTCTCTGGCTGTATGTATTGATATACGCCTGAGGGAGAGATATTAGATTCCTCTCGCTTGGGACGCACTATCATATGGGGAGGCAGCCTCTTCCGACATTTTGGGTAGGGAGGCACTTGAACTCATGTCTGATGTTGAGCCAATGCAGTTGGGAGAAGGCACTCCTGGATCTGGTGATAAAAACATTAGGGTTAAGAAAAGACACTGCTTTTTCTGTGGTAAAGGGGGACATTTTGTTAACGTAAGTCCTTATGTTAAACGTCAAGGTGAAAAAAAGAGAAAGAAAACTAATGTGTTTAGTCCTCTTCTCACTCTTGGTGGGGTGGGTGGGAAATCTGAGAATGTACTTTTGTCATTTACCAGTAGTACCCGGTTTCTCCTGCCTGCCGAGGTGGCGCTAGACTCCAAAACTGTAGGAATTGAAGTATTTTTTTGACAGTGGGGCAGGGGTTAACCTAGTGGATGGCCAATTCTTCATGGTTTGACAACAAGCGCATTAGACACAAATATTTTGTTTTTTCCAATTGATTCCGCTACACTCTCATAAAAGTGTTTATCACAAATGGTGTAGGACATTCACCTAAAGGTGGGAGATTCTCATCTAGAATCCATTTCATGTTATGTGCTGGAGGGTCTGCCTGCTCCTCTGGTGCTAGGTTTACCGTGGTTATCCAAACATAACCCTACCATCGATTGGCAAGCAAGACAGATTCTTGATTGGAGTGATTTTTGCATAGACAACTTAGCACGTCGCTTTCTGTTGTAACTAATAAAATAGTACCTTCTTTTATTTTGGATTTTTTTAATTGTATTCTCTGAAAGTGGAGACCAGGAGTTAACCCCACATTGAGAGTATGATTGCCCTGTCAACTTTAATCCCGAAGCTAGATTGCCAAAGTCTCGGTTGTATAATCTTTCTGAACCCGAAAGAGCATCCATGCAAAAATATATCATTGAGAGCTTGGCTAAAGGTCATATTAGACCATCCAAATCCCCAGTGGCTGTTGGGTTCTTCTTTGTAAAAAAAGGCCGTGTTTGGACTTCCGTGAGCTTAATTGCATCACTGTCCGTGATCCCTATCCCCTTCCTTTGATCCCAGATTTGTTCACTCAGATTATTAGTGCCAAGGTGTTCTCTAAGTTGGATTTGAGGGGGGCATATAATCTGGTAAGGATCAAAGAGGTGGATAAATGGAAGACGACCTTTAATACCCCTGAAGGTAACATGGTAACATAGTACATAAGGCCGGAAAAAAGACATTTTGTCCATCCAGTTCGGCCTGTTATCCTGCAAGTTCATTTTGAGAATTTGGTTATGCCTTTTGGGTTGACCAATGCTCCTGCTGTTTTCCAACATTTCATCAATGAAATATTTTATCATCTGGTGGGCAAGTTTGTGGTGGTGTATCTGGATGATAGTTTAATTTATTCCCCCGAGATGGAGAAGCATCGGGATCACGTGAGACAGTTCTTACAGATTCTAAGGGAGAATACATTGTATGCTAAAATGGAGAAGTGTGTATTTGCAGTTCCTGAAGTGCAACTCCTGGGTCACCTACCGTCATCTTCAGGTTTTCGGTTAGGATGGTATGGATCCTTAAACAGTCAGTGCTGTGTTGGACTGGGATCGACCTCGAAAATCTGAATGCGCTCATGTGATTTTTGGGGTTCACCAATAACTACCTTAAATTTATCTTAAATTATTCGACTGTTGTTAAACCATTAGCAGATATGACTAAGAAAGGTTTGGATATCTCAGTCTGGTCGGATGAGGCATTACATGCCTTTTCAGCGGTGAAGGAGTGTTTTGCTTCTGCTATACTGGGGCAACCTCATGTGTCACAACCATTCATTGTGGAAGTTGACACATCCGAGGTAGGGGTTGGAGCAGTCTTGTTGCAGGCTTCTTCTAGCAAATGGCGCCCATGTGCTTTCTTCTCTAAAAAAAACTCTCTACTGCAGAAAGAAATTATGATGTAGGTAATAGAGAGTTGCTGGCCATTAAGTTGGCTTTTGAGGAATGGCGTCATTGGTTGGAAGTAGTGATTCATCCCATTACGGTAATTACTGATCACAAAAATCTGGCCTATCTGGAGTCGGCTAAATGTCTGAACCCAAGGCAGGCCAGATGGTCGTTGTTTTTTTACCAGATTTAATTTAGTTGTCACCTATCGCTCTGATTTTTGTCCTCCAGGGAAGTTGTTTGTTCCTTCGGAACTACGGCACAAGGTGTTTCAAGAACATCACAGTACTGTTCTTACGGGACACCCTGGGAGAAGATCCATGGTTGATCTCATCTTTCGTAGATTCTGGTAGCCGGGGTTGCGTAAATGTGTTGAGGGCTATGTGTGACTTGTGCCAATGTGACACATACTTGGCCTTCAAGATCTCTTTTTCCCTTGTCTATCCCATCCTGACCGTGGACTCATTTGTCCATGGACCTTATCACAGATTTGCCGAATTACTCAGGAAAAACTGTGATTCTTCTGGTTGTTGATCGCTTCAGCAAGATGTCGCACTTTATAGCATTATCAGGTCTACCTAATGCTAAAACTCTCGCACAAGTGTTTGTTGATAACATCGTGAAACTACACAGTATCCCCTCTGATGTGGTGTCTGATCTCAGTTTGTTTCAAGATTCTGGAAGTCATTCTGTACTCGCCTGGTGGTACAATTGTCCTTCTCTTCGGCCTTTCATCCTCAGTTGAACGGACAGACTGAGCGCACTAACCAGAATCTGGAGACTTTTTTGAGATGAGAACCAGGAGTGGTCTTCATTTTTGTCGATTGACGAATTGGCCATAAATAACCGTAGGCAGGAGTCCGCTGATAAGTCGCAGTTTTTCAGAGCATATGGGTTCCATCCGCAGTTTGGCAAATTCTGGTATACCGTAAGTGAAAAGATTTTCCTCTTCGTTGTCATCTATTTGGTGGAAAATTCAAAACAATTTAAAAAAAATGGACAACAAGTGTAAACGTATGGCTGACAAGAGACGTATGAGTGGTCCGGACCTGAGTGGGTGTCCACAAGAAACATTAAGTTGAAGGTACCTTCTTGGAAGTTGGGGCCAAGGTTTAGTGGGCCATATAAGATCTTCTCATTGCCTGCCCTGTGAGAGATCTGAGAAGATCGGATAGACTTGCAGCACGTGAGTCTATCTGACAGGTCTTTCTGTGTTTTCTTTCTGTTTGTTGTTGTGGGCAGGATCCCACCTCTCCACAGGTTCTGCTTGTTAGCTGTTTTAGAGGCTCTATTTAAGTCCGCCTCTTACTGCTGACTTTGCGGTTCTATACCGGTTGTTTGTGGATCCTCTACTTCCCTCTCGTCTCAAGCTGAGTCCTGCTGTTTTCTCCTTTTTGCGTGTGTTGCTTCTAGGTCTCAGGGAGACGTTGGTCCCTTCATGGTGGAAGGTACTGGCTGTCTCATTCCCCGCTCCCTAAGTTAGGGTTTGCTATAGTGGCCAAGTCTGTTTGCTTGTTGCTGTTGGTTAACTTGGTGTTCCCCTTATCCCCACTTGCCATGACATTAGCAACCGCCCCTACCGTCATTATTTTCCTTGCTTTGTGCAGATATGGATACTGTTACTGCACTGGGGGATCGCATGCAGGGATTATCTTCGGAAGTAGCTGACCTCCGTAATTCAGTTGTACAGTTTCAGAATTCTCAGGCGTCTGGTTCCGTCAGTGGGTACCAGGGCAGCCTTGAACCTAAAGTCGCCCTCCCAGATAGGTTTTCTGAGGGGAGTGATACATTTGTTTGGTTCAGAGAATCTTGTAAATTGTATTTTCGTCTGCGTCTGCTTTCCTCTGGGGACGAAAATCAAAGAGTGAGGATTATTATTTCTCTGCTGATAGGTGATGCTCAATCCTAGGCCTGTTCACTACCAATTGTTTCCCAATCCCTCCGATCGGTGGATGAATTTTTCAGAGCCCTGGGCTGTATTTATGATGACCCAGACTGGGTTTCTCTGGCCGAATTTAAGCTGCGTAGCTTGCGTCAGGGAGAACGTTCTGCAGAGTCATATTGATTTGAATTTAGGAGATAGGCGACTGATTCGGAGTGGAATGACCCAGCACTCAGTAGTCCATTCTTTCAAGGGCTGTCTGAGAGACTAAAAGACGCCCTGGCATTTCACGAAAACCCTGATTCTTTGGAGGCGGCTATGTTCCTGGCCGTACGGATTGATAGATGCCCGAGAGAGAGGTGCAAGGTTCCCCTTACTCGGGATGCACTACCATATGGGGAAACAGCCTCTTCTGTCCTGCGGGTACAGAGACTCTCGAGCTCATGTCTGGTGATGAGCCTATGCAGTTGGGACAGGTCTCTTCATGCCCTGGTAATAGGAACTTCAGGGTTCAGAGAGGACTTTGTTTCTTCTGTGGTAAAGAAGGACATTTTATTAACGTATGTCCTTATATTAAACCTCAAGGTGAAAAAGAAAAAAGGTTGTAACTAATGAGTCTAGTTCTCTTACTCTTTGCAGTGTGGGTGGGGAGTCGGAGAAGATATTTTTGTCTTTTTTTTTACCGGTAGTACCCGATTTCTCCTGCCTGCCATGGTGCCGCTAGACTCCGAAAATATTGAATTGGAAGTATTTGTTGGCAGTTGTGCAGGGGTTAACCTTGTGGACTATCAGTTCGTTTACAGTCATGGTTTTAAAACAAGAGCATTAAACAAGGGGATATCTGTGTTTGCTATTGATTCCACCGCTCTCTTGCAAAAATGTCTGACTCATTTGGTGCATGATATTAATTTGAGGGTAGATGATTCCCATGTTGAGTCCATTTCTTGTTTTGTGCTGAAGGGTTTGCCTGCCCCTCTAGTGCTAGGTTTACCATGGTTGACCAGACATAATCCTACCATAGATTGGCAAGCAAGACAGATCAGTAATTGGAGTGATTTCTGTATAGACAACTGTCTCAGCGCATCACTTTCTGTGGTATCCACTAAGGTGTTACCCTCGTTTCTTTCTGATTTTTCTGACGTATTCTCTGAGGGTGGAAATCAGGAGTTACCCCCTCCCTGAGAGTATGATTGTCTGGTCAACCTTATTCCCGGAGCTAAATTGCCAAAGTATTGGTTGTATCATCTTTCCCAACCTGAAAGAGTAGCTATGCGAGAGTATATTACCGAGAGTTTGGCAAACAGACATATTAGACCATCTAAGTCACCGATGTCTGCCGGCTTCTTTTTTGTTAAAAAAAAAAAAAAAAAGGGACCCTTAGACTGTGTTTAGACTTCATGGAGCTAACTCGTATCACTCTCTGTGATCCTTATCCCCTTCCCTTGATCCCGGATTTATTTGATCAGATTGTCGGAGCCAAGGTGTTTTCTAAGTAGGATTTAAGAGGGACTTATAATCTGCTAACAATCAGAAAAGGTTACGAATGGAAGACGGCCTTTAATACCCTTGAGGGTCCGCTTTAAGAACTTGGTCATGCCCTGGCGCTCTTTCAGCACTTTATCAATGACATTTTTCATCATTTGGTGGGCAGGTTTGTTGTTATTTGCCTTGATGACATACTAATTTACTCGCTTGATATGGAAACTCATCAGGATCATTTAAGACAAGTATTAGTGATCCTCCGGATCCATCCTCCTTATATGCTAAGTTAGAAAAATGTGTGTTTGCTGTTCAGGATCTGCAGTTCCTGGGTTACCTGCTTTCTTCCTCAGCTTTTCCTATGGATCCCAAAAAGGTCTGTGCAGTATTGGACTGGGATCGACCTGAGAAGCAGAAAGCGCTGATGCGGTTTTTGGGGTTTACTAATTGCTACAGAAAATGTATCCCTGAATTATTCTACTGTTGTCAAGCCTTTGACCGATATGACCAAGAAAGGTGTGGATTTCTCAGTCTGGTGTAAAGAGGCATTTCATGCTTTTTCTGCAATAAAGAAATGTATCGCTTCTGCTCCCATTCTGGTGCAACCTGATGTGTCTCAGCCTTTCACTGTGGAGGTTGATGTGTCAGAAGTGGGAGTCGGAGCAGTTTTGTTGCAGGGTCCTTCTCCTGGCAAATAGCGCCCTTGTGCTTTTTTTAAAAAAAAAAAAACTATTTTCTGCCTAAAGAAATTATGATGCTGGTAATAGAGAGTTGCTGACCATTAAATTGGCCTTTGAAGAATGTTGTCATTGGTTAGAAGGAGTGATTCATCCTATTACGGTCATTACTGACCATAAGAATCTGTCTTACCTGCAATCGGCGAAGTGTCTAAACCCAAGGCAGGCATTGATGGTCATTTAATTTTGTGGTCACTTATCGCCCTGGGGTCAAAAACGTCAAGGCGGATGCTTTGTCGCGTAGCTTTCCTGGGAGTGAGATTTGGAGGATCCTGCTCCGATTTTGGCTGATGGAGTGGTGGTCCTCCAGGGAGAATGTTTGTTTCTTCTGGGCTTCGGCACAAGGTGTTCAAGGAACATCATGATACTGTCCTTGTGGGATACCCTGGGAGCAGATCCACTGTGTATCTTATTTCCCGGAGATTCTGGTGGCCAGGTTTATGTAAAGATGTGGAGGGTTATGTGGCAGCCTGTGAGACCTGTGCAAGTGCCAAGGTGACTCATACTCGGCCTTCAGGATCTCTTCTTCTCACTGCTCTTACAGTAAAGAGTCCATAGTCTCACTGCTCTTACAGTATAGAGTCCATAGTCTCACTGCTCTTACAGTATAGAGTCCATAGTCTCACCGCTCTTACAGTATAGAGTCCATAGTCTCACCGCTCTTACAGTAAAGAGTCCATAGTCTCACTGCTCTTACCGTAAAGAGTCCATAGTCTCACTGCTCTTACAGTATAGAGTCCATAGTCTCACTGCTCTTACAGTACAGAGTCCATAGTCTCACTGCTCTTACAGTAAAGAGTCCATAGTCTCACTGCTCTTACAGTAAGAGTCCATAGTCTCACTGCTCTTACAGTAAGAGTCCATAGTCTCACTGCTCTTACAGTATAGAGTCCATAGTCTCACTGCTCTTACAGTATAGAGTCCATAGTCTCACTGCTCTTACAGTATAGAGTCCATAGTCTCACTGCTCTTACAGTATAGAGTCCATAGTCTCACTGCTCTTACAGTATAGAGTCCATAGTCTCACTGCTCTTACAGTACAGAGTCCATAGTCTCACCGCATCTTAACAGTTAAGTAGAGTCCATAGTCTCACTGCTCTTACAGTATAGAGTCCATAGTCTCACTGCTCTTACAGTATAGAGTCCATAGTCCTCACTGCTCTTACAGTATAGAGTCCATAGTCTCACTGCTCTTACAGTATAGAGTCCATAGTCTCACTGCTCTTACAGTATAGAGTCCATAGTCTCACTGCTCTTACAGTATAGAGTCCATAGTCCTCACTGCTCTTACAGTAAAGAGTCCATAGTCTCACTGCTCTTACAGTATAGAGTCCATAGTCTCACTGCTCTTACAGTATAGAGTCCATAGTCTCACTGCTCTTACAGTATAGAGTCCATAGTCTCACTGCTCTTACAGTATAGAGTCCATAGTCTCACTGCTCTTACAGTATAGAGTCCATAGTCCTCACTGCTCTTACAGTATAGAGTCCATAGTCCTCACTGCTCTTACAGTATAGAGTCCATAGTCTCACTGCTCTTACAGTATAGAGTCCATAGTCTCACTGCTCTTACAGTATAGAGTCCATAGTCTCACTGCTCTTACAGTATAGAGTCCATAGTCTCACTGCTCTTACAGTAAAGAGTCCATAGTCTCACTGCTCTTACAGTACAGAGTCCATAGTCTCACTGCTCTTACAGTATAGAGTCCATAGTCTCACTGCTCTTACAGTATAGAGTCCATAGTCTCACTGCTCTTACAGTATAGAGTCCATAGTCTCACTGCTCTTACAGTAAAGAGTCCATAGTCTCACTGCTCTTACAGTATAGAGTCCATAGTCTCACTGCTCTTACAGTAAGAGTCCATAGTCTCACTGCTCTTACAGTATAGAGTCCATAGTCTCACTGCTCTTACAGTATAGAGTCCATAGTCTCACTGCTCTTACAGTATAGAGTCCATAGTCCTCACTGCTCTTACAGTATAGAGTCCATAGTCTCACTGCTCTTACAGTATAGAGTCCATAGTCCTCACTGCTCTTACGTAAAGAGTCCATAGTCTCACTGCTCTTACAGTAAGAGTCATAGTCTCACTGCTCTTACAGTATAGAGTCCATAGTCTCACTGCTCTTACAGTATAGAGTCCATAGTCTCACTGCTCTTACAGTAAAGAGTCCATAGTCTCACTGCTCTTACAGTAAAGAGTCCATAGTCTCACTGCTCTTACAGTATAGAGTCCATAGTCTCACTGCTCTTACAGTATAGAGTCCATAGTCTCACTGCTCTTACAGTAAAGAGTCCATAGTCTCACTGCTCTTACAGTATAGAGTCCATAGTCTCACTGCTCTTACAGTATAGAGTCCATAGTCTCACTGCTCTTACAGTATAGAGTCCATAGTCTCACTGCTCTTACAGTAAAGAGTCCATAGTCTCACTGCTCTTACAGTATAGAGTCCATAGTCTACTGCTCTTACAGTATAGAGTCCATAGTCTCACTGCTCTTACAGTATAGAGTCCATAGTCTCACTGCTCTTACAGTATAGAGTCCATAGTCTCACTGCTCTTACAGTAATAGAGTCCATAGTCTGACTGCTCTTACAGTATAGAGTCCATAGTCTCACTGCTCTTACAGTAAAGAGTCCATAGTCTCACTGCTCTTACAGTATAGAGTCCATAGTCTCACTGCTCTTACAGTAAAGAGTCCATAGTCTCACTGCTCTTACAGTATAGAGTCCATAGTCTCACTGCTCTTACAGTATAGAGTCCATAGTCTCACTGCTCTTACAGTATAGAGTCCATAGTCTCACTGCTCTTACAGTATAGAGTCCATAGTCTCACTGCTCTTACAGTAAGAGTCCATAGTCTCACTGCTCTTACAGTATAGAGTCCATAGTCTCACTGCTCTTACAGTATAGAGTCCATAGTCTCACTGCTCTTACAGTAAAGAGTCCATAGTCTCACTGCTCTTACAGTATAGAGTCCATAGTCTCACTGCTCTTACAGTATAGAGTCCATAGTCTCACTGCTCTTACAGTAAAGAGTCCATAGTCTCACTGCTCTTACAGTAAGAGTCCATAGTCTCACTGCTCTTACAGTAAAGAGTCCATAGTCTCACTGCTCTTACAGTAAAGAGTCCATAGTCTCACTGCTCTTACAGTATAGAGTCCATAGTCTCACTGCTCTTACAGTAAAGAGTCCATAGTCTCACTGCTCTTACAGTAAAGAGTCCATAGTCTCACTGCTCTTACAGTAAGAGTCCATAGTCTCACTGCTCTTACAGTAAAGAGTCCATAGTCTCACTGCTCTTACAGTAAGAGTCCATAGTCTCACTGCTCTTACAGTATAGAGTCCATAGTCTCACTGCTCTTACAGTATAGAGTCCATAGTCTCACTGCTCTTACAGTAAAGAGTCCATAGTCTCACGCTCTACAGTAAAGGAGTCCATAGTCTCACTGCTCTTACAGTATAGAGTCCATAGTCTCACTGCTCTTACAGTAATAGAGTCCATAGTCTCACTGCTCTTACAGTATAGAGTCCATAGTCTCACTGCTCTTACAGTAAAGAGTCCATAGTCTCACTGCTCTTACAGTATAGAGTCCATAGTCTCACTGCTCTTACCGTAAAGAGTCCATAGTCTCACTGCTCTTACAGTACAGAGCTCCATAGTCTCACTGCTCTTACAGTAATAGAGTCCATAGTCTCACTGCTCTTACGTAATCGAGTCCATAGTCTCACTGCTCTTACAGTAAAGAGTCCATAGTCTCACTGCTCTAAGTTAGAGTCCATAGTCTCAGCCTTTACCAGTATAGAGTCCATTAGTCTCACTGCTCTTACAGTTATAGAGTCCATAGTCTCACTGCTCTTACAGTAATAGAGTCCATAGTCTCACTGCTCTTACAGTATAGAGTCCATAGTCTCACTGCTCTTACAGTATAGAGTCCATAGTCTCACTGCTCTTACAGTATAGAGTCCATAGTCTCACTGCTCTTACAGTAAGAGTCCATAGTCTCCACTGCTCTTACAGTATAGAGTCCATAGTCTCACTGCTCTTACAGTATAAGAGTCCATAGTCTCACTGCTCTTACAGTATAGAGTCCATAGTCTCACTGCTCTTACAGTATAGAGTCCATAGTCTCACTGCTCTTACAGTATAGAGTCCATAGTCTCACTGCT
Source organism: Bufo gargarizans (assembly GCF_014858855.1). Lineage (NCBI taxonomy): Eukaryota > Metazoa > Chordata > Amphibia > Anura > Bufonidae > Bufo > Bufo gargarizans. Next base: position 143,708 of record NW_025334102.1, read on the forward strand.
CTTACAGTATAGAGTCCATAGTCTCACTGCTCTTACAGTAAGAGTCCATAGTCTCACTGCTCTTACAGTAAGAGTCCATAAGTCTCACTGCTCTTACAGTTAAGAGTCCATAGTCTCACTGCTCTTACAGTAAGAGTCCATAGTCTCACTGCTCTTACAGTAAAGAGTCCATAGTCTCACTGCTCTTACAGTATAGAGTCCATAGTCTCACTGCTCTTACAGTACGAGTCATAGTCTCACTGCTCTTACAGTAAGAGTCCATAGTCTCACTGCTCTTACAGTAAGAGTCCATAGTCTCACTGCTCTTACGTAAAGAGCCATAGTCTCACTGCTCTTACAGTACAGAGTCCATAGTCTCACTGCTCTTACAGTATAGAGTCCATAGTCTCACTGCTCTTACAGTAAAGAGTCCACAGTCTCACTGCTCTTACAGTATAGAGTCCATAGTCTCACTGCTCTTACAGGAAAGAATCCTCTTCTATGTCTGTGTACAAACCTTCTTTCCTCCAGACGCAGAGGATGTCCCCTCGTCACAGTCACAGTCCTGGGGATAAATAGATGATGGGAGTGATCTCTGTACTGACCCCTGATATATTTATACATAGTAATTAGATCTCCCCTCAGTCGTCTTTTTTCTAAAGTGAATAACCCTAATGCTGATAATCTTTCAGGGTACTGTAGTTGCCCCATTCCAGTTATTACTTTAGTTGCCCTCCTCTGGACCCTCTCCAGCTCTGCTATGTCTGTCTTGCTTACAGGAGACCAGAACTGTACACAGTCCTCCATGTGTGGTCTGACCAGTGATGTGTAAAGTGGTAGGACTATGTTCTTATCACGGGAATCTATGCCCCTTCTGATGCAACCCATTATCTTGTTGGCCTTGGCAGCAGCTGCCTGACACTGGTTTTTGCAGCTTAGTTTACTGTTTATTAAAATTCCTAGATCCTTTTCCATGTCAGTGTTACCCAGTGTTTTACCATTTAGTATGTACGGGTGACTTGCATTATTCCTTCCCATGTGCATAACCTTACATTTATCAGTGTTAAACCTCATCTGCCACTTATCTGCCCAAGACTGCAATCTATCCAGATCCCTCTGTAGTAGTATACGGTCCTCTGTAGTATATATACAGTATACTGTCCTCTGTAGTATATATACAGTATACTGTCCTCTGTCCTAGTATATACAGTATACTGTCCTCTGTAGTATATATACAGTATACTGTCCTCTGTAGTATATATACAGTACACTGTCCTCTGTAGTATATATACAGTACACTGTCCTCTGTAGTATATACACAGTATACTGTCCTCTGTAGTATATATATACAGTATACTGTCCTCTGTAGTGTATATACAGTATACTGTCCTCTGTAGTATATATATACAGTATACTGTCCTCTGTAGTATATATACAGTATACTGTCCTCTGTAGTATATATATACAGTATACTGTCCTCTGTAGTATATATACAGTATACTGTCCTCTGTGGTATATATACAGTATACTGTCCTCTGTAGTATATACACAGTATACTGTCCTCTGTAGTATATATATATACAGTATACTGTCCTCTGTAGTGTATATACAGTATACTGTCCTCTGTAGTATATATATACAGTATACTGTCCTCTGTAGTGTATATACAGTATACTGTCCTCTGTAGTGTATATACAGTATACTGTCCTCTGTAGTATATATATACAGTATACTGTCCTCTGTAGTATATATACAGTATACTGTCCTCTGTAGTGTATATACAGTATACTGTCCTCTGTAGTATATTTACAGTATACTGTCCTCTGTAGTATATACACAGTATACTGTCCTCTGTAGTATATATACAGTATACTGTCCTCTGTAGTATTGTAACGGCACAGTTTCAGCAGACAAGGGGTTAAAATCCGTTTAGGCGATATGCCCCTTTCCGAGAGACAGGCACAGCTACTGCAGAACACCAACCTCCCGAACTGGATACAAAATAGCACTCCAAACTGGAACCTCACAAATAGCTGTCAGCAGACGAACAGGAAAAGCGTACAATCGGCTTACACTCCTGGCAATCAGTCTCCAACAGCATACAGGGAATCCCCCCAATAACGAGACAAGGCTCCGTCTTGAGGGTCAGCAGTGATCTGACTGTACTTCAAGTACATCCTCTTTTATTGATAAAAACCAAACATAGTACTGCCCACAGGGTTTTGAAATCCAACCAATCAGTAATTCACAACACACACAATGTAAATACAGCAACCAATCGTTCCCGCCCCCTAGAGGACCAGAAGGGAGACTGCGACACAGAACAGATACAACACATCCCCACAATGCATCATGGTTTCCTCCCCTCTGTCCCGGAGATGACCGAGGGCAATCCAATTATCTCTCAGGACAAAGGGGAGGTCGCCAATACACATGTGGAGACAACAGGACAGACATCACCATCCAAACACACAATGGGACAATGGGACAATAGAACCACACCCAGCATATTCCTCCCAAGCTGACAAGTTACACTTATTATAAGTTGTTATAACTTTGTGAGGTTACATTGTCCATACATATAACTTACATCAATTTAACCAGTATAACTTGGGGGACAAACCTATCCAAAATTCCCTGGAATAGGTTCAGGGGTTCAAAAGTTAGCATGGGCCATAATCCTGAGGCAAGAGGCCTTCAAACAGCCCCCTCCAAAACCCAGTGGCGAGGTTGGTTTCGCCACACATCTCCCCCCCCCAGGGAAGACTAACCAGATACCTGACCTCACGCCGGTCGGTACCTGAGTTAGTCTGGCAGCCCACCCACAACCCAATACTGGACCTGCTGAATTTCGTAGCCTGTCTCTGTCCAGTGAATCCACCAAGATTATGTTTGTAGCTGGTACTCCCGGTCTCTGAGTTGCTCCCTGGCTTGGAGTGGAGGTTGCTTTGTGGGCAGGGATCAGCGGTACTCTGCCCTGGTGCCAGCGTTACCACGGAAGAAGCCTGGTTGGAGTCTGGTTGTTGGAGGGGGAAACCGACTGTCTTCCCTTTGGCTAAACTGCCCTGTTGCTGGGGGACAGGAACAACTGTCCCTACCCCCTGTGCTGTAAGTGCAGAGACCACGGTCCCATCTGCACAGTTGTGGGGCTTACTGTCTCCCCCTGGTGCGTTAATCTGCCGCTGGGGAGAGGGGGTAACGAGCTCCTCTCCCATACATACTTCCAGCCACTGGGGAGGGCGACCGACCGCCTCCGCTCCCAATACAGTGTCCTGCTGCTGGGGAAAGGAGACTGGGCTCTCTATTCCCTGTAGGACACTCTGCCGCTGGGGGACAGGACCGACTGTCTCTGCCCCCTGTAACTCCGTCTGCCGCTGGGGAATGGAGACTCGGCTCCCAATTCCCAAAAAATCATGCTGCTGCTGGGGGGCAGGAACAACTACCTCTGCCCCCTGTAACTCAGCCTGCTGCTGGGGAGGGAGGCCGCTGCTCTCCTCTCCCTGCATTTCACACTGCCTTCCCGGCATATCACTCTGCTGCTGGGGGGCAGGAACAACTACCTCTGCCCCCTGTAACTCAGCCTGCCGCTGGGGAGGGAGGCCGCTGCTCTCCTCTCCCTGCACTTCACACTGCCGCTGGGGAATGGAGACTGGGCTCCCACTGTCCCACAACCGTAACTTGCGATGGAGGTCCACCCAACGTGGCAGCTGACCGTCACCTTCTGCCCGGTATAGTAGGGTTTTAGACACTAGACTCCTCACGAACTTCACGTATTTCTCACCTGGATTGGGTCCGAAGAAGTTCAGCCGCAACCACATCATACGGTCAAATTCCTCCACAGAGTATCTGTACTCCACTGCTGGTTCCATCCTGGTGCTTTTAGGGTCGCTGTACTGAGACATGCGTTGCCCGTAAATTGTAAAATCCAAAGAAATGGTGTCTCCTGTAGCTGTCCTTCTGGCTGTAGGAACGATCCCGCTGCTTGCCACCAATGTAACGGACCGTTTCAGCAGACAAGGGGTTAAAATCCGTTTAGGCGATATGCCCCTTTCCAAGAGACAGGCACAGCTACTGCAGAACACCAACCTCCCGAACTGGATACAAAATAGCACTCCAAACTGGAACCTCGCAAATAGCTGTCAGCAGGCGAACAGGAAAAGCATTCAGTCGGCTTACACTCCTGGCAATCAGTCTCCAACAGCATACAGGGAATCCCCCCAATAACGAGACAAGGCTCCGTCTTGAGGGTCTAGCAGTGGTCTGACTGTACTTCAAGTACAGCCTCTTTTATTGATAAAAACCAAACATAGTACTGCCCACAGGGTTTTGAAATCCAACCAATCAGTAATTCACAACACACACAATGTAAATACAGCAACCAATCGTTCCCGCCCCCTAGAGGACCAGAAGGGAGACTGCGACACAGAACAGATACAACACATCCCCACAATGCATCATGGTTTCCTCCTCTCTGCCTGGGAGACGACCGAAGACAATCCAATTATCTCTCAGGACAAAGGGGAGGTCACCAATACACATGTGGAGACAACAGGACAGATACACCATTTAAACACACAATGGGACAATGGGACAATAGAACCACACCCAGCATATTCCTCCCAAGCTGACAAGTTACACTTATTATAAGTTGTTACAACTTTGTGAGGTTACATTGTCCATACATATAACTTACATCAACTTAAACAGTATAACTTGGGGACAAACCTATCCAAAATTCCCTGGAATAGGTTCAGGGGTTCAAAAGTTACTATGGGCCATAATCCTGAGGCAGGAGGCTTTTAAACAGCCCCCTCCAAAACCCAGTGGCGAGGTTGGTTTCGCCACAAGTATATATACAGTATACTGTCCTCTGTAGTGTATATACAGTATACTGTCCTCTGTAGTATATATATACAGTATGCTGTCCTCTGTAGTATATATACAGTATACTGTCCTCTGTGGTATATATACAGTATACTGTCCTCTGTGGTATATATACAGTATACTGTCCTCTGTAGTATATATATACAGTATGCTGTCCTCTGTAGTATATATACAGTATACTGTCCTCTGTAGTGTATATACAGTATACTGTCCTCTGTAGTATATATATACAGTATGCTGTCCTCTGTAGTATATATACAGTATACTGTCCTCTGTGGTATATATACAGTATACTGTCCTCTGTGGTATATATACAGTATACTGTCCTCTGTAGTATATATATACAGTATGCTGTCCTCTGTAGTATATATACAGTATACTGTCCTCTGTGGTATATATACAGTATGCTGTCCTCTGTAGTGTATATACAGTATACTGTCCTCTGTAGTGTATATACAGTATACTGTCCTCTGTAGTATATATACAGTATACTGTCCTCATCAGTGTAAGTTACTTTACACAGTTTAGTGTCATCTGCGAAAATTGACACTTTACTGTGCGCACCTTCTACAAGATCATTAATAAATATATTGGAGAATAGGGCCCAATACTGACCCCTGAGGTACCCCACTAGTGACAGTGACCCCTCCAGTACTGACCCCTGAGGTACCCCACTAGTGACAGTGACCCCTCCAGTACTGACCCCTGAGGTACCCCACTAGTGACAGTGACCCCTCCACTACTGACCCCTGAGGTACCCCACTAGTGACAGTGACCCCTCCAGTACTGACCCCTGAGGTACCCCACTAGTGACAGTGACCCCTCCAGTACTGACCTCTGAGGTACCCCACTAGTGACAGTGACCCCTCCAGTACTGACCCCTGAGGTACCCCACTAGTGACAGTGACCCCTCCAGTACTGACCCCTGAGGTACCCCACTAGTGACAGTGACCCCTCCAGTACTGACCCCTGAGGTACCCCACTAGTGACAGTGACCCAATCTGAGTGTGTACCGTTAATACCCCCCCTCTGTTTTCTATCCCTCAGCCAGTTACTTACCCACATACAGACGTTTTCTCCCAGTCCGAGCATTCTCATTTTATATACTAACCTTTTATGTGGTTCAGTGTCAGATGCTTTGGAGAAGTCCAGATACACGACATCCATTGATTCGCCGCTGTCAAGTCTAGAACTTACCTCCTCATAGAAACTGATTGTTAGTTTGGCATGACCGATCCCTCACGAAGCCATGCTGATATGGCGGTATTTGCTTATTTCCGTTGAGATGCTCTAACATAGCATCTCTCAGAAAACCTTCAAACAGTTTACCCACGGCAGATGTTACACTTACCGGCCTATAGTTTCCAGGCTCTGTTTTTGGACCCTTTTTGAATATTGGCACCACATTTGCCATGCGCCAATCCTGTGGGACATTCCCTGTCAATATAGAGGCCGCAAATATCAGAAATAAGGGTCTGACTATGACATTACTTAATTCCTTTAGGATACGGGGGTGTGTGACAAACATCGCCACTTATCCAATGTCTTTCTTGTCTGTACCTCTTCCCCTCCCCCCTCAACCTCCCATCAGCCCTTGCTATTGTCTGACCCCACCTCTCCTTGTACCATAGTAATCTATGTATTGTATGTAAATGAGGCTGTTGGGGGTTTGAATCCAGGTGCGCATGCCTAGTAAAGTCAGTTGACTCCCAAACTGTGTGTCGTCCAGTCACTGGGGAAATTGTCTCTGGACATTGACCTGTTTCTTCAGCTACAAGGGGATTTAAGTGAAGATATTGAGGGTATACCTTGAAGCTCCGCAACAATTGGTGGCAGCGGTGGGACTCAAACCGCACAGCAAAGCAGCAGTTCGTTGAAACAGCCATTCGGCTATACCGGAGTTCGAGAATATGTGCAGTCATTCGAACAAACGGTGAATGGAGACAAATTATGCAACATTGAAACGAACTACGTTAAAGGAATTATTGGAAGCAAGGGGAAGAAAAGCCAGCTACAAGTCCAAAGCTACTCTTGTGGCCGAACTCATGGAGGGGGACAGAGCGACCACTGCGGCAACTCCACAGGAGACAGAGCCAACGGAATTTACAAGAGAGCTCAATAGCAGGTTAGCTTTTTACCCAAACACCCCCTCCGTGGAGACACTAGAAAGACTGATAGCAGATGTACACGAGTACATTGTAGCTAAGCAAAGCGCTATTCAGCGAGTCGGGGAAGGAGCCCCAGCGCCCACCAGCACTACCCAGGGAAAAGCTAAGATTCCCTACCAAGCTTTTAAAAATTACACAGAAGGAGAAAGTGATATTGACGAATACCTACAGGATTTCGAAAGGTTGTGCCAGCTACACGACATCAGCCCAGCCGACCAAGTACCCCTGCTGGCAGGTAGATTGTCAGGCCGCGCCGCAGAGGCATACCGAACCGTCCCAGACGAAGACATCAGGAATTATCACAAGGTCAAACAAGCCATCCTAGCACGGTATGCCATTACCTCTGAGGCATACCGACTCAAATTCCGGGACATCAAGAAACAAACAAAAGACTCACACACTGAATGGGCACACCAACTACAACGAGCCGCCAAGGAATGGATGGAAGCAACACGGGTCACCACTAAGGAAGAGAGGGGATCGCTATAAAGCCAAACTGAAATCCCTGCCCATAATTGAAGAACCCTTCAGTCGAGTAGCTGTAGACATAATAGGACCCCTAGCGAAACCCAGTCCCTCCGGCAAGAAATACATCTTGACCGTAGTGGACTACGCCACTAGATACCCAGAGGCAGTGGCGTTGACCAATGTACAGTCGTGGCCAAAAGTTTCGAGAATTACATAAATATTGGAAATTGGAAAAGTTGCTGCTTAAGTTTTTATAATAGCAATTTGCATCTCCTCCAGAATGTTATGAAGAGTGATCAGATTAATTGCATCGTCCTTCTTTGCCATGAAAATTAACTTAATCCCCAAAAAACCTTTCCACTGCATTTCATTGCTGTCATTAAAGGACCTGCTGAGATGATTATGTCAGGCTGAGAATGTTGACGAGCACAAGGCTGGAGATCATTATGTCAGGCTGATTGGGTTAATCAGGAGGGTGTTAAAAGGAGGGTGATGCTTGAAATCATTGTTCTTCCATTGTTAACCATGGTGACCTGCAAAGAAACGCGTGCAGCCATCATTGCGTTGCATAAAAATGGCTTCACAGGCAAGGATATTGGGGCTACTAAGATTGCACCTCAATCAACAATTTATAGGATCATCAAGAACTTCAAGGAAAGAGGTTCAATTCTTGTTAAGAAGGCTTCAGGACGTCCAAGAAAGTCCAGCAAGCGCCAGGATCGTCTCCTAAAGAGGATTCAGCTGCGGGATCGGAGTGCCACCAGTGCAGAGCTTGCTCAGGAATGGCAGCAGGCAGGTGTGAGCGCATCTGCATGCACAGTGAGGCCAAGACTTCTGGAAGATGGCCTGGTGTCAAGAAGGGCAGCAAAGAAGCCACTTCTCTCCAAAAAAAACATCAGGGACAGATTGATCTTCTGCAGAAAATATGGTGAATGGACTGCTGAGGACTGGGGCAAAGTCATATTCTCCGATGAAGCCTCTTTCCGATTGTTTGGGGCATCGGGAAAAGGGCTTGTCCGGAGAAGAAAAGGTGAGCGCTACCATCAGTCCTGCGTCATGCCAACAGTAAAGCATCCTGAGACCATTCATGTGTGGGGTTGCTTCTCATCCAAGGGAGTGGGCTCACTCACAATTTTGCCCAAAAACACAGCCATGAATAAAGAATGACACCAAAACACCCTCCAACAGCAACTTCTTCCAACAATCCAGCAACAGTTTGGTGAAGAACAATGCATTTTCCAGCACGATGGAGCACCGTGCCATAAGGCAAAAGTGATAACTAAGTGGCTCGGGGACCAAAATGGTGACATTTTGGGTCCATGGCCTGGAAACTCCCCAGATCTTAATCCCATTGAGAACTTGTGGTCAATCCTCAAGAGGCGGGTAGACAAACAAAAACCCACTAATTCTGACAAACTCCAAGAAGTGATGATGAAAGAATGGGTTGTCAGTCAGGAATTGGCCCGGAAGGTGATTGAGAGCATGCCCAGTCGGATTGCAGAGGTCCTGAAAAAGAAGGGCCAATTTTTATCGACTGTCAAAATACTTAAATGGTAGTTGTATACAAAAACACTGTCACAGAGGCCAACTACCTAAAACATAGCTTTTATTATCAATATGATAAAATCAAGAGGTCCCTCACTTGGGGACTGATAAACGTACAGCACAGACAAACAAAAACCGTAAGAAACCGACAAGGATCAGGTGTAGATGTTACAGTACTAGCAGTGGACACTGGGCAAACACATATGGGTCCCTAGTATATCCCTAGGATATCCCTGGTCTATTCTCTGCCCAGAGATGCCCCCAGATGTCCTTGAAGTGGCCTTACAACAAAGATTGGCCCATATGGATGCCTGGGTCATTCAATGCACTAGGTAAAATACTGTTGGTTATGCAATTCTAGTCCTGGTCTCGACGCGTTTCCCCTTTAATAGCAGGCTCATCAGGAGACAAAGAGGATAATACAGTAAGTCACGATCCATACTTAGTGACCACACACCAACGGTTTAGCAAAAATAAACCAAATCAAAACAAAGTAAATGACTGGAGCACCCCACGGCAGTATATAGCTGCCAAGGAGTTCACAACAATAGTGCAATACAATGACTTACAACAGGTCCAGAGGGAAAGATAACGTGAATTAAACCAATACTCATCTGTTGCTGTATTTCCATTTACCCCCAGCGGTATGAGGTATAGGCGAGCGCTTCCCCTGGTCCGCCTGTAGCCTCCGCTCATCCAGGTGGAACGCACGCCGAGAGTTAAAGATGGGTGTGCGTTCCACCATGAAACGGCCAATCCAGGCCGTCCACGTCATCACAGGGGTGCGGCGGCTGGATCGCATGTGTATTTGCGTTCCAGCGCGGCATCCCGTGGCCGTGGTTTAGGGCCTCAGTTCCGGTCCCCACATCGACGGAGCAGGTAGAAGAATGAGTTAGTATTCCAAAGTGCCATGGTAATCCCTAAACGTGTGAGTTGTTTTGTATTTTCACACAAACAATAAAAAAGATAACTCCTTTCCCCCAAACAGAATGGATTGATGAATGGACAGGTCACTTCACAGGTCACTACATCCATATATGAATGGACAGGTCACTTCTCCATATGTAAATCTTAATTGGTGAACGTGGGGCTATGCACTCTTCTTACCCTGCAATTGGGTGGGGGGGGGGGGAAACCTATATGACAATGCATGCAGATACAAAATAGACATCAAATTTTTAATTAATGCCCCCCATGAAGCATCTCCTTCACCCAGGGGTGTCCAATTGGCAACCCGTGGGTTAGAACTAGGGAAATGATTGCCCTACAAACTGGGGCTAGGGAAATCGGTGGTGCTATATGTAATGAATATATGTGATACCAACAAATGACCTTAATCATTGGAAAGGTCCTAACGATGATGAAATGGACACTTCGCGTGTCGACATCCAGTTCCGTCCTTTGGGAAGGAAGTTTAAGAGTGGTTCTGACAGGATTGCCGAGTATTTCATAGAAAACATGAAAACGTCAACTGTTCATTTAAACCCCCCGGGGACTGCGAGCGGAGCCGGAAAATCCACTCCGTCTCTTTCTGGAGGATCCTCCGGTCCCAGTCGCCCCTACTGGGGGAGGGTCTAATCAATTCCAGTGCAGAGAATTTGATTAGTTGGGAGTCCCCATTGTGGACTTCCCACATATGGTTAGCTATGGGCGTATCTTTCTTTTTTATATCGTTCATATGCTCAAGGATTCGTCTACGGAAATCCCTGAACGTTTTGCCCACATAATCCTTGGGACAAGTACACTGGGCCAGGTACACGACCCCCTTGCTACGGCAGTTTATAAAATCGCGTATGTCATAGGTTTTACCCGTGAGCGAACAAATATTCTGTTTTTGATGTTTTTACAGGCTAGGCAGGACCCACACCGAAAAGTGCCCACCGGTTTACGGTCGAGCCAGGTTCCCTTCGGGACAGGTCCTGAATAGTGCCTGTGGACTAATCAGTCACGAAGACATCTCCCCCTTCTAAGCGAAATACTTGGACGAGAGGAAAGAATATCTGACACGTCCGGGTCCATCAGGAGGATAGGCCAATATTTATTGATAATCTCCCTGACTTCCTGGTTTCTAGTATCAAACGTAGAGATAATTCTAATTACCTCTTCCTTTTTCTCCCTTGACTCTCTGGGTACCAGGAGAGAGCTTCGTTCACACACGGATGCATTATGAAAGGCCTCCCTGAGGACATGCTACAGGTAGCCCCTCGTTACAAACCTCTTTGGTAATTTCCTTGATTCATGGTGGAACCCTTCTTGGTCCGAACAATTTCTCCTCATACGCAAGTACTGTCCACGGGGTATGCCCCTCTTCAAGCTGGTTGGATGGTGGCTATCCCAGTGCAGTAGGCTGTTAGTGGCAGTGGTCTTCCTGAAGGTGGAGGTGACAAGACCGCCTCCGGTTTTTGTGACCCTAACATCCAGAAACGTTAGTGAATCAGAGTGAAATTCCGAGGTGAAGGAGAGCCCTAGTTCGTTGGTGTGAAGAGCCCCAACGAACAGAGCAAACTCTTCGGGACTCCCATTCCAAATGATAAAAACGTCATCTATGTATCGGGTCCAGAAGACGATCTTGTCCTAAAAAAGAAGGGCCAACACTGCAAATACTGACTCTGCATAAATGTCGTGTAATTGTCGATAAAAGCCTCTGAAACGTATGAAGTGCGAGGAATTATATCTCACTGCATCACAGAAACACCTGAGACAAAGATCTAACAGCAGCAAACTGTGTGAAGACTAATATTTGTGTCATTCTCAGAACGTTTGGCCGCGACTGTACATGCAGAGACTATAGCCGATGCCCTTATGCGAATATTCTCCCGTAAGGGATTTCCCCTGGAGATTATATCGGATAGGGGCACCCAGTTCACTGCAGAGGTCACCCACCAACTCTGGAAAGTGTGTGGGGTGAAACCGATCTTAAACTCCGCCTACCACCCCCAGTCCAACGGGCTCTGCGAACGGTTTAACGGAACACTTAAACAGATGATCCGCACGTTCATAGACACTCAAAAAGACTGGGAACGGTTTTTGCCCCACTTGCTCTTTGCCTATAGGGAAGTACCCCAAGAATCCACGGGATTCTCCCCTTTTGAATTATTGTTCGGGAGAAGAGGGGTCCCTTAGACCTTATCAGAGAACACTGGGAGGGAGGGGTAACTACGAATGGTACCCCTATTGTTCCATACGTGCTGGAGTTTAGGGAACGCTTGGAGGCTCTGACCCAGGCGGTACGTACTAACCTCCAAGCGGCCCAACAACGACAGCGCAGATGGTATGATAAGGGGGCCAGGGACCGCAGCTTTCAGGTCGGGCAGAAGGTGTTAATCCTACGGCCAGTCCCTAATGACAAGCTGCAGGCCTCCTGGCAGGGCCCATACAAGGTGGTGGAGCAAATCTGTGATACCACCTATGTGATCGGCCCGTGCGCTGGAGCAGACGCATGCTCCATGTGAACATGCTGAAGCCCTACTACGAGCGCAGAAGAGGTGACTGCTATTTGCGCCTCTGCCGCAGAGGACTTTGACAATTTACCTCCTAGAGAAAGAGGACCTGGAAGAGGACCTGGAAGAGGTTCAGTTAGGTGACCGGCTGAGTCCCCAGGAACGGGCGCAGGCTCATAGTCTAATAAGGGAACCACTTTATCTAATCTCCCCGGGTACACCCCGTTAGCCACCCACAGAGTAGAAACACCAGGGCAGACCCCTCTGCGCCAACCGCCTTACCGCATACCTGAATCTGTAAAGGATTGTAAGTCAGGACGGATCCGTTTGGCTCCGCACAGCCAGGCGGACACCAAAACCACTTTTTTTAACTTTCCTTCATGTCTGGTGATTCTCCAAAAATCACGGAAGACACACGGAAGAAAAAACGGACACGGATCACGGAACAATGGAACCCCGTTTTGTCGTGTGCATGAGGCCTTAGTTGGATACATTTGTAGCTTTTTTGAAGTTTGGTGTTTTTGTTCCTCCCTGTAGAAACGCTCTGATAATGGGAAGGTTATTACTTTCTGGTCACTATTCCCTGGTGTCCTCCGACCTGCACGTCTGTTGGTTAGTACTGGGTCCAGTATGGCGTCCCTCTACTCGGGTCCGGGACCAGTTGGGAGAGGTCATTGTCTTGCCAAGAACCGGTTTCCTTTACGAGATGTGCAGGTCTCAGTTTCCCAGTCCACATCTGCGGAGTTCCCCCATAATAACCACCTCATTATGATTTGCCGCCTCGTCTCTCGTTCAGTAGTAGATTTTCTGTGGACTCCGGTATATTAGGTGGTTTATAGTAAACTCCTATTAGTAATTTATTGTTGTTTTTAGCTCCATGTATCTCTCCCCACAGAGACTCCACATGTCCATGTCCCTCACTTATATCTTCCCAGAGTGTGGGCTTTACATAAAGGAGAACCCCTCCCCTGTCCTTCCTAAACAGACTGTAACCCTGTACATGAACTGCCCAGTCATAGCTATCCTCCAGCCGTGTCTCAGTTATTCCCACTGTCATAGCTATCATCCAGCCGTGTCTCAGTTATTCCCACTGTCATAGCTATCATCCAGCCATGTCTCAGTTATTCCCACTGTCATAGCCATCATCCAGCCGTGTCTCAGTTATTCCCACTGTCATAGCTATCATCCAGCCGTGTCTCAGTTATTCCCACTGTCATAGCTATCCTCCAGCCGTGTCTCAGTTATTCCCACTGTCATAGCTATCATCCAGCCGTGTCTCAGTTATTCCCCCTGTCATAGCTATCATCCAGCCGTGTCTCAGTTATTCCCACTGTCATAGCCATCATCCAGCCGTGTCTCAGTTATTCCTCCTGTCATAGCTATCATCCAGCCGTGTCTCAGTTATTCCCACTGTCATAGCCATCATCCAGCCGTGTCTCAGTTATTCCTCCTGTCATAGCTATCATCCAGCCGTGTCTCAGTTATTCCTCCTGTCATAGCTATCATCCAGCCGTGTCTCAGTTATTCCCACTGTCATAGCTATCATCCAGCCATGTCTCAGTTATTCCCACTGTCATAGCTATCATCCAGCCGTGTCTCAGTTATTACCACTGTCATAGCTATCCTCCAGCCGTGTCTCAGTTATTCCCACTGTCATAGCCATCATCCAGCCGTGTCTCAGTTATTCCTCCTGTCATAGCTATCATCCAGCCGTGTCTCAGTTATTCCCACTGTCATAGTCCTCCTCCACCTCCTATAATGTAATTACCCCCCAGTCCCACTACCTCGCCCCGGTCTCTATCTGCACTATCCTCCCCTCCTATAATGTAATTACCCCCCAGTCCCACTACCTCCCCCCGGTCTCTATCTGCACTATCCTCCCCTCCTATAATGTAATTTCCCCCCAGTCCCACTACCTCCCCCCGGTCTCTATCTGCACTATCCTCCCCTCCTATAATGTAATTACCCCGCAGTCCCACTACCTCCCCCCGGTCTGTATCTGCACTATCCTCCCCTCCTATAATGTAATTACCCCCCAGTCCCACTACCTCCCCCCGGTCTCTATCTGCACTATCCTCCCCTCATATAATGTAATTACCCCCCAGTCCCACTACCTCCCCCCAGGTCTCTATCTGCACTATCCTCCCCTCCTATAATGTAATTACCCCCCAGTCCCATTACCTCCCCCCGGTCTCTATCTGCACTATCCTCCCCTCCTATAATGTAATTACCCCTCAGTCCCACTACCTGCCCCCGGTCTCTATCTGCACTATCCTCACCTCCTATAATGTAATTACCCCCCAGTCCCACTACCTCTCCCCGGTCTCTATCTGCACTATCCTCCCCTCATATAATGTAATTACCCCACAGTCCCACTACCTCGCCCCCGGTCTCTATCTGCACTATCCTCACCTCCTATAATGTAATTACCCCCCAGTCCCACTACCTCCCCCCGGTCTCTATCTGCACTATCCTCCCCTCCTATAATGTAATTACCCCCCAGTCCCACTACCTCCCCCCGGTCTCTATCTGCACTATCCTCCCCTCCTATAATGTAATTACCCCCCAGTCCCACTACCTGCCCCCGGTCTCTATCTGCACTATCCTCACCTCCTATAATGTAATTACCCCCCAGTCCCATTACCTCCCCCCGGTCTCTATCTGCACTATCCTCCCCTCCTATAATGTAATTACCCCCCAGTCCCACTACCTGCCCCCGGTCTCTATCTGCACTATCCTCCCCTCCTATAATGTAATTACCCCCCAGTCCCACTACCTCCCCCCGGTCTCTATCTGCACTATCCTCCCCTCCTATAATGTAATTACCCCCCAGTCCCATTACCTCCCCCCGGTCTCTATCTGCACTATCCTCCCCTCCTATAATGTAATTACCCCTCAGTCCCACTACCTGCCCCCGGTCTCTATCTGCACTATCCTCACCTCCTATAATGTAATTACCCCCCAGTCCCACTACCTCCCCCCGGTCTCTATCTGCACTATCTTCCCCTCCTATAATGTAATCCCCCCCCAGTCCCACTACCTGCCCCCGGTCTCTATCTGCACTATCCTCCCCTCCTATAATGTAATTACCCCCCAGTCCCATTACCCCCCCCAGGTCTCTATCTGCAGTATCCTCCCCTCCTATAATGTAATTACCCCCCAGTCCCATTACCTCCCCCCGGTCTCTATCTGCACTATCCTCCCCTCCTATAATGTAATTACCCCTCAGTCCCACTACCTGCCCCCGGTCTCTATCTGCACTATCCTCACCTCCTATAATGTAATTACCCCCCAGTCCCACTACCTCTCCCCGGTCTCTATCTGCACTATCCTCCCCTCATATAATGTAATTACCCCACAGTCCCACTACCTCGCCCCCGGTCTCTATCTGCACTATCCTCACCTCCTATTACCCCGCAGTCCCTAGTTTAAACACTCCTCCAACCTTCTAGCCATCATCCCCCCCCCCCCCCAGCACAGCTGCCCCTTCCCCGTTGAGGTGCAGCCCGTCCCTACGATAGAGCCTGTAGCTGATAGAGAAGTCGTCCCAGTTCTCCAGGAACCCAAACCCCTCCTTCCTGCACCAGTTCTGGAGCCACTTACCTCCCTAATCTCCCGCTCCCTTTCTTGTGTGGCTCGTGGTACCTACAGTATTTCGGAAAACACTACCTGAGGTCCTTGCCCTCAGCTTTTGACCTAAATCCCTGAAATAATTTTTGAGGACTCTCCACCTTCCTCTAACTTTGTCATTGGTTCTGATATGGACCATGACCGCCGGATCTTCTCCAGCCCCTCCAGTAATCGGTCAGCCCGATCCGCGATGTGTCCTACTCTAGCGCCAGGAAGACAGCGCAGCGTTGGATGATCCCGGTCTGTGTGACAGATCGCCCTATCTGTTCCCCTAATAATGGAGTCCCCACTACCAGCACCCGTCTGCCCGGCACTCCTGGTCTCCCACTACCAGCACCCGTCTGCCCGGCTCTCCTGGTCTCCCACTACCAGCTCCCGTCTGCCCTGCTCTCCTGGTCTCCCACTACCAGCTCCCGTCTGCCCTGCTCTCCTGGTCTCCCACTACCAGCACCCGTCTGCCCTGCTCTCCTGGTCTCCCACTACCAGCACCCGTCTGCCCTGCTCTCCTTGTCTCCCACTACCAGCACCCGTCTGCCCGGCTCTCCTGGTCTCCCACTACCAGCACCCGTCTGCCCTGCTCTCCTGGTCTCCCACTACCAGCTCCCGTCTGCCCTGCTCTCCTGTTCTCCCACTACCAGCACCCGTCTGCCCTGCTCTCCTGGTCTCCCACTACCAGCTCCCGTCTGCCCTGCTCTCCTGGTCTCCCACTACCAGCTCCCGTCTGCCCGGCTCTCCTGGTCTCCCACTACCAGCACCCGTCTGCCCGGCTCTCCTGGTCTCCCACTACCAGCACCCGTCTGCCCGGCGCTCCTGGTCTCCCACTACCAGCACCTGTCTGCCCGGCTCTCCTGGTCTCCCACTACCAGCACCTGTCTGCCCCGCTCTCCTGGTCTCCCACTACCAGCACCCGTCTGCCCGGCTCTCCTGGTCTCCCACTACCAGCACCCGTCTGCCCGGCTCTCCTGGTCTCCCACTACCAGCACCCGTCTGCCCGGCTCTCCTGGTCTCCCACTACCAGCACCCGTCTGCCCGGCTCTCCTGGTCTCCCACTACCAGCACCCGTCTGCCCTGCTCTCCTGGTCTCCCACTACCAGCACCCGTCTGCCCTGCTCTCCTGGTCTCCCACTACCAGCACCCGTCTGCCCGGCTCTCCTGGTCTCCCACTACCAGCTCCCGTCTGCCCTGCTCTCCTGGTCTCCCACTACCAGCTACCCGTCTGCCCGGCTCTCCTGGTCTCCCACTACCAGCACCCGTCTGCCCGGCTCTCCTGGTCTCCCACTACCAGCACCCGTCTGCCCGGCTCTCCTGGTCTCCCACTACCAGCACCCGTCTGCCCGGCTCTCCTGGTCTCCCACTACCAGCAACCCGTCTGCCCGGCTCTCCTGGTCTCCCACTACCAGCACCCGTCTGCCCTGCTCTCCTGGTCTCCCACTACCAGCACCCGTCTGCCCTGCTCTCCTGGTCTCCCACTACCAGCACCCGTCTGCCCTGCTCTCCTGGTCTCCCACTACCAGCACCCGTCTGCCCTGCTCTCCTGGTCTCCCACTACCAGCACCCGTCTACCCGCTCTCCTGGTCTCCCACTACCAGCACCCGTCTGCCCTGCTCCTGGTCTCCCACTACCAGCACCCGTCTGCCCGGCTCTCCTGGTCTCCCACTACCAGCACCCGTCTGCCCTGCTCTCCTGGTCTCCCACTACCAGCACCCGTCTACCCGGCTCTCCTGGTCTCCCACTACCAGCACCCGTCTGCCCTGGTCTCCACTACCAGCACCCGTCTGCCCGGCTCTCCTGGTCTCCCACTACCAGCACCCGTCTGCCCGGCTCTCCTGGTCTCCCACTACCAGCACCCGTCTGCCCGGCTCTCCTGGTCTCCCACTACCAGCACCCGTCTGCCCGGCTCTCCTGGTCTCCCACTACCAGCACCCGTCTGCCCGGCTCTCCTGGTCTCCCACTACCAGCACCCGTCTGCCCTGCTCTCCTGGTCTCCCACTACCAGCACCGTCTGCCCGGCTCTCCTGGTCTCCCACTACCAGCACCCGTCTGCCCGGCTCTCCTGGTCTCCCACTACCAGCACCCGTCGGCCCGGCTCTCCTGGTCTCCCACTACCAGCACCCGTCTTGCCCCGCTCTCCTGGTCTCCCACTACCAGCACCCGTCTGCCTGCTCTCTGGTCTCCCACTACCAGCACCCGTCTGCCGGTCTCCCACTACCAGCACCCTTCTGCCCTGTCTGTCTCCCACTACCAGCACCCGTCTGCCCGGCTCTCCTGGTCTCCCACTACCAGCACCCGTCTGCCCGGCTCTCCTGGTCTCCCACTACCAGCACCCGTCTGCCCGGCTCTCCTGGTCTCCCACTACCAGCACCCGTCTGCCCGGCTCTCCTGGTCTCCCACTACCAGCACCCGTCTGCCCCGCTCTCCTGGTCTCCCACTACCAGCACCCGTCTGCCCTGCTCTCCTGGTCTCCCACTACCAGCACCCGTCTGCCCTGGTCTCCCACTACCAGCACCCGTCTGCCCGGCTCTCCTGGTCTCCCACTACCAGCACCCGTCTGCCCGGCTCTCCTGGTCACCCACTACCAGCACCCGTCTGCCCGGCTCTCCTGGTCTCCCACTACCAGCACCCGTCTGCCCGGCTCTCCTGGTCTCCCACTACCAGCACCCGTCTGCCCGCCTCTCCTGGTCTCCCACTACCAGCACCCGTCTGCCCGCCTCTCCTGGTCTCCCACTACCAGCACCCGTCTGCCCTGGTCTCCCACTACCAGCACCCGTCTGCCCGGCTCTCCTGGTCTCCCACTACCAGCACCCGTCTGCCCTGCTCTCCTGGTCTCCCACTACCAGCACCCGTCTGCCCTGCTCTCCTGGTCTCCCACTACCAGCACCCGTCTGCCCTGCTCTCCTGGTCTCCCACTACCAGCACCCGTCTGCCCTGCTCTCCTGGTCTCCCACTACCAGCACCCGTCTGCCCTGCTCTCCTGGTCTCCCACTACCAGCACCCGTCTGCCCGGCTCTCCTGGTCTCCCACTACCAGCACCCGTCTGCCCTGGTCTCCCACTACCAGCACCCGTCTGCCCTGGTCTCCCACTACCAGCACCCGTCTGCCCTGCTCTCCTGGTCTCCCACTACCAGCACCCGTCTGCCCTGCTCTCCTGGTCTCCCACTACCAGCACCCGTCTGCCCGGCTCTCCTGGTCTCCCACTACCAGCACCCGTCTGCCCGGCTCTCCTGGTCTCCCACTACCAGCACCCGTCTGCCCTGGTCTCCCACTACCAGCACCCGTCTGCCCGGCTCTCCTGGTCTCCCACTACCAGCACCCGTCTGCCCGGCTCTCCTGGTCTCCCACTACCAGCACCCGTCTGCCCGGCTCTCCTGGTCTCCCACTACCAGCACCCGTCTGCCCGGCTCTCCTGGTCTCCCACTACCAGCACCCGTCTGCCCGGCTCTCCTGGTCTCCCACTACCAGCACCCGTCTGCCCGGCTCTCCTGGGCCCCTGCTTACCGGAGCCGACATCCCCCTGACCGGCAGAGGAAGGGTCCGGCTGCAGCAGTGCCGTCCCTGGACTGACATCCCCCCATCTGCCAACCTTGTGTCAGGTCAGGGCTAGCCTCCCTGCACTCCTCCCTCTACCCCGCTTTCTGTTACCCAGCTAGCCTCCTCTGTTACCCTCCCCCTCATCTACCCCATAGAGCGCTTGCTCGGTGAGACGCAAACTCTTTTGCAGGTTGTCAATGCCTCTCAGTGCAACCTGCCGTTTAGAGACTCGGTTTGCGGTTCCAAACGGGTAAGTTGCTCACATCTTGGACAAAGATAAACACCCGGGAATGGCAGTTCCAGGACTGCAGACATCATGCAAGACGTGCACTGGACGGCGCTGTCAATTGTGCTACACTTACTGATTACTGGGGACTACACCAGTAAAACTGGAAATATGAGTTAGAATTAGGCCCCGTCTGCTGTAGTTGGAGGACGAGCTGGAATGAAGCCAACACACAAGGACATTCTGTCCAACCTTAGCTTCCAGCTCCTTGTCCGAAACTCCTTTTTTTTCTCTCTGTTTTCTCCTGTCAGTGTTGTGTTTGGTAATGAGCACACCTCTTGTCAGGTGCAGCTTGTGGTCATTACTGAGGCCCTGTTTAGTACTGACCCTCACTGCTTACCATGCTGTTGGTATTTCCTGCTGGAGTTGGTTGAGCTGGTGTGTTGTTCCTTTGGATCTCCTGCTCCACCAATCTGCTTTAAGCTAAGTGCATTTTGTCTTGCGTTTTGTTGCTCACTGGTGTTCTTGTCTAGGCCTCAGGGAGACGCTGGTTCCTTCATCTGGGAAGGAACAAGTAGTCTCGTCCTCTGCCACCATTCCTAGGGCCTTCCAGGGTCTTCAGGGCCTAGTTTACAGTGTATGAGTATTTCCACCTTCAGAGTCTACTCATACTGGCAGGAGTCGGGGAGATGTCTAGGGATTCCTAGAAGGTCACCATCCCTCTCCCTTAGCTTTGAGGCCTAGACAGCAGTCTATTTCCATCTCTGTGTATCTGGTGTTATCCCCTCCCCATTACCCATGACATATATCCCTGCAGACAGGTGTGTTATCATTATATCCCCCCTGATATCACTGGAGATGGGTGTATTATCATTATATCCCTCCTGATATCACTGGAGATGGGTGTTTTATCATTATATCTCCTGATATCACTGGAGACGGGTGTTTTACCATTATATCTCCTGATATCACTGGAGACGGGTGTTTTACCATTATATCCCCTGATATCACTGGAGTCGGGTGTTTTATCATTATATCCCCCCTGATATCACTGGAGACGGGTGTATTATCATTATATCCCCTGATATCACTGGAGTCGGGTGTATTATCATTATATCTCCTGATATCACTGGAGACGGGTGTGTTATCATTATATCCCTCCTAATATCACCGGAGACGGGTGTTTTATCATTATATCTCCTGATATCACTGGAGACGGGTGTATTATCATTATATCCCTCCTGATATCACTGGAGACGGGTGTTTTATCATTATATCCCTCCTAATATCACTGGAGACGGGTGTATTATCATTATATCTCCTGATATCACTGGAGACGGGTGTGTTATCATTATATCCCTCCTAATATCACCGGAGACGGGTGTTTTATCATTATATCTCCTGATATCACTGGAGACGGGTGTTTTACCATTATATCTCCTGATATCACTGGAGACGGGTGTTTTACCATTATATCTCCTGATATCACTGGAGACGGGTGTTTTACCATTATATCCCCTGATATCACTGGATTCGGGTGTTTTATCATTATATCCCCCCTGATATCACTGGAGACAGGTGTATTATCATTATATCCCCTGATATCACTGGAGTCGGGTGTATTATCATTATATCTCCTGATATCACTGGAAACGGATGTATTATCATTATATCCCCCTGATATCTCTGGAGACGGGTGTTTTATCATTATATCCCCCCTGATATCACTGGAGACAGGTGTATTATCATTATATCCCCTGATATCACTGGAGTCGGGTGTGTTATCATTATATCCCCCTGATATCACTGGAAACGGATGTATTATCATTATATCCCCCTGATATCTCTGGAGACGGGTGTGTTATCATTATATCCCTCCTGATATCACTGGAGACGGGTGTATTATAATTATATCCCCCCTGATATCACTGGAGACGGTTGTATTATCATTATATCCCCTGATATCACTGGAGTCGGTGTGTTATCATTATATCCCCCCTGATATCACTGGAAACGGGTGTATTATCATTATATCCCTCTTGATATCACTGGAGTCGGGTGTATTATCATTATATCCCCCCTGATATCACTGGAAACGGGTGTATTATCATTATATCCTTCTTGATATCACTGGAGTCGGGTGTATTATCATTATATCCCCCCTGATATCACTGGAAACGGGTGTATTATCATTATATTCCTCCTGGTATCACTGGAGATGGGTGTGTTATCATTATATCCCTCCTAATATCTCTGGAGACGGGTGTTTTATCATTATATCCCTCCTGATATCACTGGAGACGGGTGTATTATCATTATATCCCTCCTAATATCACTGGAGACGGGTGTTTTATCATTATATCCCCTGATATCACTGGAGACGGGTGTTTTATCATTATATCCCCTAATATCTCTGGAGACGGGTGTATTATCATTATATCCCTCCTGATATCACTGGAGATGGGTGTTTTACCATTATATCTCCTGATATCACTGGAGACGGGTGTATTATCATTATATCTCCTGATATCACCGGAGACGGGTGTTTTACCATTATATCCCCTGATATCACTGGAGATGGGTATTT
Organism: Bufo gargarizans; assembly: GCF_014858855.1. Taxonomy (NCBI): domain Eukaryota; kingdom Metazoa; phylum Chordata; class Amphibia; order Anura; family Bufonidae; genus Bufo; species Bufo gargarizans. The sequence continues at coordinate 166,163 of NW_025334102.1, forward strand.
TATTATTATATCCCCTGATATCACCAGAGACAAGTGTGTTATCATTATATCCCCTGATATCACTGGAGACGGGTGTTTTATCATTATATCCCTCCTGATATCACTGGAGACGGGTGTGTTATCATTATAACCCTCCTGATATCACCGGAGACGGGTGTGTTATCATTATATCCCCCCTGATATCACTGGAGATGGGTGTTTTATCATTATATCTCCTGATATCACTGGAGACGGGTGTGTTATCATTATATCCCCCCTGATATCACCGGAGACGGGTGTGTTATCATTATATCCCCCCTGATATCACTGGAGACGGGTGTGTTATCATTATATCCCCCCTGATATCACTGGAGACGGGTGTGTTATCATTATATCCCTCCTGATATCACTGGAGACGGGTGTGTTATCATTATATACCTCCTGATATCACTGGAGACGGGTGTTTTATCATTATATCCCACCTGATATCACTGGAGACGGGTGTATTATCATTATATCCCTCCTGATATCACTGGAGACGGGTGTATTATCATTATATCCCCCCTGATATCACTGGAGATGGCGTATTATCATTATATCCCACCTGATATCACTGGAGACGGGTGTGTTATCATTATATCACCGGAGACAGGTGTGTTATCATTGTATCCCCTGATATCACTGGAGACGGGTGTGTTATCATTATATCCCCCCTGATATCACTGGAGACGGGTGTTTTATCATTATATCTCTCCTGATATCACTGGAGACGGGTGTTTTTTTCATTATATCCCTCCTGATATCACTGGAGACGGGTGTATTATCATTATATCCCCCCTGATATCACTGGAGATGGGTGTATTATCATTATATTCCTCCTGATATCACTGGAGACGGGTGTGTTATCATTATATCCCCCCTGATATCACCGGAGATGGGTGTGTTATCATTATATCTCCTGATATCACTGGAGACGGGTGTGTTATCATTATATCCCTCCTGGTATCACTGGAGACGGGTGTATTATCATTATATCCCCCCTGATATCACTGGAGATGGGTGTGTTATCATTATATCCCCTGATATCACTGGAGACGGGTGTGTTATCATTATATCCCCCCTGATATCACTGGAGACGGGTGTATTATCATTATATCCCCCCGATATCACTGGATATGGCGTATTATCATTATATCCCCCCTGATATCACTGGAGATGGGTGTGTTATCATTATATCCCCTGATATCACTGGAGACGGGTGTGTTATCATTATATCTCCTGATATCACTGGAGACAGGTGTATTATCATTATATCCCCCCTGATATCTCTGGAGACAGGTGTATTATCATTATATCCCTCCTGATATCACTGGAGACGGGTGTATTATCATTATATCCCCCCTGATATCACTGGAGATGGGTGTGTTATCATTATATCCCCCCTGATATCACTGGAGACGGGTGTGTTATCATTATATCCCCTGATATCACTGTAGACGGGTGTATTATCATTATATCCCCCCGATATCACTGGATATGGCGTATTATCATTATATCCCCCCTGATATCACTGGAGATGGGTGTGTTATCATTATATCCCCTGATATCACTGGAGACGGGTGTGTTATCATTATATCTCCTGATATCTCTGGAGACAGGTGTATTATCATTATATCCCTCCTGATATCACTGGAGACGGATGTATTATCATTATATCCCCCCTGATATCACTGGAGATGGGTGTGTTATCATTATATCCCCCCTGATATCACTGGAGACAGGTGTGTTATCATTATATCCCCCCTGATATCACTGGAGACGGGTGTGTTATCATTATATCCCCCCTGATATCACTGGAGACGGGTGTGTTATCATTATATCCCCTGATATCACTGTAGACGGGTGTGTTATCATTATATCCCCCCTGATATCACTGGAGACGGGTGTGTTATCATTATATCCCCCCTGATATCACTGGAGACGGGTGTGTTATCATTATATCCCCCCTGATATCACTGGAGACGGGTGTATTATCATTATATCCCCTGATATCACTGGAGACGGGTGTGTTATCATTATATCCCCTGATATCACTGGAGATGGGTGTGTTATCATTATATTCCTCCTGATATCACTGGAGACGGGTGTGTTATCATTATATCCCCTGATATCACTGGAGATGGGTGTGTTATCATTATATCCCTCCTGATATCTCTGTAGATGGGTATTTTATCATTATATCCCCTGATATCACTGGAGACGGGTGTGTTATCATTATATCCCTCCTGATATCACTGGAGACGGGTGTGTTATCATTATATCCCTCCTGATATCACTGGAGACGGGTGTTTTTTTCATTATATCCCTCCTGATATCACTGAAGACGGGTATTTTATCATTATATCCCCTGATATCACTGGAGACGGGTGTTTTTTTCATTATATCCCTCCTGATATCACTGGAGACGGGTATTTTATCATTATATCCCTCCTGATATCACTGGAGACGGGTATTTTATCATTATATCCCTCCTGATATCTCTGTAGATGGGTATTTTATCATTATATCCCCTGATATCACTGGAGACGGGTATTTTATCATTATATCCCTCCTGATATCACTGGAGACGGGTATTTTATCATTATATCCCTCCTGATATCACTGGAGACGGGTATTTTATCATTATATCCCCTGATATCACTGGAGACGGGTGTGTTATCATTATATCCCTCCTGATATCACTGGAGATGGGTGTGTTATCATTATATCCCCTGATATCACTGGAGACGGGTATTTTATCATTATATCCCTCCTGATATCACTGGAGACGGGTATTTTATCATTATATCCCTCCTGATATCACTGGAGACGGGTGTGTTATCATTATATCCCACCTGATATCACTGGAGACGGGTGTGTTATCATTATATCTCCTGATATCACTGGAGACGGGTGTTTTTTTTCATTATATCCCTCCTGATATCACTGAAGACGGGTATTTTATCATTATATCCCTCCTGATATCACTGGAGACGGGTATTTTATCATTATATCCCTCCTGATATCACTGGAGACGGGTATTTTATCATTATATCCCTCCTGATATCACTGGAGACGGGTGTGTTATCATTATATCCCCTGATATCACTGGAGACGGGTATTTTATCATTGTATCCCCTGATATCACTGGAGACGGGTGTTTTTTTCATTATATCCCTCCTGATATCACTGAAGACGGGTATTTTATCATTATATCCCCTGATATCACTGGAGACGGGTGTTTTTTTCATTATATCCCTCCTGATATCACTGGAGACGGGTATTTTATCATTATATCCCTCCTGATATCACTGGAGACGGGTATTTTATCATTATATCCCCTGATATCACTGGAGACGGGTGTGTTATCATTATATCCCTCCTGATATCACTGGAGATGGGTGTGTTATCATTATATCCCCTGATATCACTGGAGACGGGTATTTTATCATTATATCCCTCCTGATATCACTGGAGACGGGTGTGTTATCATTATATCCCTCCTGATATCACTGGAGATGGGTGTGTTATCATTATATCCCCTGAGTTTACTAGACGCATTATACGCTCTGGTGTTATTATTTGGATGGTGTCGTTCCCATGATTCTCCAGCGGATGGTGCTGTCATGCATGTCTTGTCCAGGTTGCACACCTCCACCTTTCTTCTTGTCCTTTGCTCCTGAGCTTGCCCCGTAGAGCAGTGTGGATGGTGTGATGTGGCCGTCTTTGCTTCTCATTGTCTTCACGGTATCCTGTCCCTCAGGACTGTTCCTCTCTGAGTATTCCTTCCATTTTCCATTATCTGCCCCCTCCATCATTGTCTTCTGGCTTCATTGTGTCCCTGCTCGTCTTCCTTGGAGCTGCTGCTTCCTCCCGTGTGTCTGCTAGCATCCCTGCCTCCGATATCTCTATCTCCTCCCTTCCTCCTTGTCATCTTTCCCTCCCTCTTCTCTCCCTCCTTCCTTTCATGAGATCTCATTCTGTTACTTACCTCGTATCCATCTCGTGCTTCCTCCCGTCTCTTCACCTGGGTGTGTGTTCGGCCTCCTCGCCTCTCGTGCAGGATGTCAAGGAGATAATGAGCTTATTTGACGATCTTCAGGGTGGAGGGCAGGGCCAGGCTATGAGGGAAGACAGGCCGGAACTCCGCCAGTGATCGGAATATGGGGACCTGGCAAGGAATGTCTCACTGAGCAGCATGGAGTCTCATAATGGGCAATACTCCCCAGCCAGCCGTATGATGGTGGATGGAGAGGCAAGCATGGCTAGAGAAGAGGTGGCCCCACTGACCGGAGTGCAGGGCTCAGGATCCAGTTCATATCCCCTTGCACCTGGAACAGATCAGCCTACTCCTGGAGTCAGCCAGAAGATCCACACTCCTGGTGTCCGTCACCTCAGTCCTACTATTGGTCTTAGCCCAAAACCACCTGCCACTGGACCTTTGCTTCATTATGCGACTATAGGGCAGTATCAGAATGCTCCGACTCTCGGCATCTTCCCTCCTTATGGACCTGGCCCAACTTCTGCTTCAGGACCAAACACAGCTTCCATACAGAAATCTAAACAGCAATCCAGGGTATCTACCAAGTCTGTTACCCCTAGTGCACCTTCATCCAGCAAACCTACTACAGAAACTCATCTATCGTTTGCTCTCCCAGGTTCTTTGCCTTCTCCTTCCTCAGATCCGGCGTTTTCTCGTACCTCAGGTGCTGTGCTCTCTGCTTCCCCAGGTCCTGAACCCTCTTCGATCTTATGTTCTACATCCTCTGCTGTCCCGAGCCCTGCTCCCTCTCCTATCCCAGGTCCTTCCCTAGGTCCTCTGTTTTCTTCTACCTCAGGTCCTGGTCCCTCTCCTTCCCCAGGTCCTGGTCCCTCTCCTTCCCCAGGTCCTGGTCCCTCTCCTTCCCCAGGTCCTGGTCCCTCTCCTTCCCCAGGTCCTGAACCCTCTTCTTCCCCAGGTCCTGAACCCTCTCCTACCCCATGTCCTGCACCCTCTTCTACATCGTCTCTTGATCCCTCTTCTACCCCGTGTCCTGGACCCTCTTCTGCCCCATGTCCTGGACCCTCTTCTACCCCGTGTCCTGGACCCTCTTCTACCCCGTGTCCTGGACCCTCTTCTACCCCGTGTCCTGGACCCTCTTCTACCCCGTGTCCTGGACCCTCTTCTACCCCATGTCCTGGACGCTCTTCTACCCCATGTCCTGGACGCTCTTCTACCCCATGTCCTGGACCCTCTTCTACCCCATGTCCTGGACCCTCTTCTACCCCATGTCCTGAGCTCTCTCCTTCCCCAGGTCTGGCACCCTCTCTTGCTCCACTTCCTGCGTCCTCCACTGTCACATCTGCTCCTGGTCCTCAGCCATTTACTCCATCATCTGTACAGTTTTGTGTTCCAGGACTTGGTCACAGTCCTGCTTCAGAACCTACTCGGACATCCCATTCCGCTCTCCCAGGATCTGTGCAGCCTTCACTCTTAGGACCCACAGAATCACATGCACAAGGTGCCGCGCAGCCTTCAGGCACTGGACCAATACAGATGCCTGGGGCCTCCTGTCTGCAGGTTATCAGACAGACTGGAACCTCTACGCCTAGTTATACTACAGGCACCAACAAAGCCTCTCTGGGAACAAACCAGACACCTGCAGTTAGAGATGATCAGCCTGTCACCTCAGGGGTAGTCCAGCCTCCAAACCATGCACCCATCCTGCCATTATTAACGGGATCCAGCCAGCCTCTAACCGCAAGTACATGTGAGTCTCCTGGTTTTGAACCCAACCAGCCTCCTATCTTTGGTTCCATTCAGCCTCCAGTCCCTTATTTCAGCCAGCCACAAGTCCCTGCATCCACTCAGCCTCCAGTCCATACTTCCAGTCACATTCCGGTCCCCGCACTTCAGCAATCTTCCGTGACTTTAAAGAACCAGCCTTCCCCCATTGACCCCAATCAAGCATGTGTTCCTACCCAGCACCAATCTTTAGTTTCAGGGCCCAGCCAAACCTCTGTCCCTACATTAAACCAATCTCCTGCTGCCGCGCCCAGCCAGGCTCCTACCCCAGGAGCTGTTCAGGCCCCCGTGTCCGGTCAGCCTTCTGTTCCCAGCCAGTCCCCAGCTTCTGGTCCAAGCCGACCTTCAGTCACAGGACTCAGTCAGACATCTTCTGGACTAAATCAGACTCCACCACTTGGTCAGTGCCAGTCTCCAGGCTCCGGCCTAAGTCAGTCCTCAGCACTTGGAGTGAGTCCTGTGTTACCCAAGTCGGAGGCCCAAGAGCAGATTGAAGCGGAGGACCCGGGCACCTTCATGCAGCGGCAGTTTGGGGCCCTCCTGCAGCCAGCCGTCAACAAGTTCTCTTTGCGCATGTTTGGCAGTCACAAGGCAGTGGAGATCGAGCAGCAGCGGGTTAAATCTGCAGGGTTCTGGATCATCCACCCTTACAGTGATTTCAGGTTAGTAGCTGGTGGTGGCCACTTATTATATACAGCCACAAGGAAGACCAACCATAATTCTTACACCTCATTGTGATCACCCCAAATATCATGTACTGTCTGGTCATGTGTGTAGCCATGACCCTTGATTCCAGAGCATGCGATCTCCACATTGTTTATTCATGAACATTCATGCATCATGTGATCTACACATTTAGGACACATAGTAATATACACGATATGTAGGTCACATGTTCAGTGCACATGTCTTGCGTTGTTTGGTAGTGACTGTTACCATGACTGTAAGCGGTCTCCACACAGGAGGACCACTCTGGGGCTGAGATTTCCAGGGAGTCTTTGGGCTGGGGATGCCTCATGACCTATGCAGCCGGCAGGGCCCGTACCTGTATAATTCTTTGTTACGTTAATTAATTTGTTAATCATCTTACGTGCTAAGCTGAGGCTTGAAGACCTTAGGAGAAAGCTGATCTGTGCTTCCCCACTATTTCCCTGGCTATAAATCATTGTGAGGAGAAATCTATATCATAATTCTCCCCACACACAGCGCTACCACTGGTCCCCAAATACATTATGTGACTACTGTATGGTGAGCAGTGGTTTTTCCACCATGCTGATGGCCTCCATGTGACTATATCTATTGTAGTATGGTGCTGTGAGGTGCTGAGAAGATACTGGTGTGATGTTAAGATGCTAATGTGATACTGTTAGAATGAGATGCCGAAAAGGTGCAATAAGATTCTCATCAAATGCTGGTCACATGCTAAAAATCTGCTGTGATGCTGGTGAGACTCTGGTAAGATCCTGGTGTGATGCTAGTAAGGTAATAGTGAGACTCTGGTAAGATCCTGGTGTGATGCTAGTAAGGTGATGGTGAGACTCTGGTAAGATCCTGGTGTGATGCTAGTAAGGTGATGGTGAGACTCTGGTAAGATCCTGGTGTGATGCTAGTAAGGTAATGGTGAGACTCTGGTAAGATCCTGGTGTGATGCTAGTAAGGTGATGGTGAGACTCTGGTAAGATCCTGGTGTGATGCTAGTAAGGTGATGGTGAGACTCTGGTAAGATCCTGGTGTGATTCTAATAAGGTGATGGTGAGACTCTGGTAAGATCCTGGTGTGATGCTAATAAGGTGATGGTGAGACTCTGGTAAGATCCTGGTGTGATGCTAGTAAGGTGATGGTGAGACTCTGGTAAGATACTGGTGTGATGCTAGTAAGGTGATGGTGAGACTCTGGTAAGATCCTGGTGTGATTCTAATAAGGTGATGGTGAGACTCTGGTAAGATCCTGGTGTGATGCTAGTAAGGTTATGGTGAGACTCTGGTAAGATCCTGGTGTGATTCTAATAAGGTGATGGTGAGACTCTGGTAAGATCCTGGTGTGATTCTAATAAGGTGTTGGTGAGACTCTGGTAAGATCCCAGTGTGATGCTAGTAAGGTGATGGTGAGACTCTGGTAAGATCCTGGTGTGATGCTAGTAAGGTGATGGTGAGACTCTGGTAAGATCCTGGTGTGATTCTAATAAGGTGATAGCGAGACTCTGGTAAGATCCTGGTGTGATTCTAGTAAGGTGATGGTGAGACTCTGGTAAGATCCTGGTGTGATGCTAATAAGGTGATGGTGGGACTCTGGTAAGATACTGGTGTGATGCTAGTAAGGTGATGGTGAGACTCTGGTAAGATACTGGTGTTGTGCTAGTAAGGTGATGGTGAGACTCTGGTAAGATCCTGGTGTGATTCTAATAAGGTGATGGCGAGACTCTGGTAAGATCCCAGTGTGATGCTAGTAAGATGCTGGTGAGACTCTGGTAAGATCCTGGTGTGATGTTAGTAAGGTGATGGTGAGACTCTGGTAAGATCCTGGTGTGATGCTAGTAAGGTGATAATGAGACTCTGGTAAGATCCTGGTGTGATTCTAACAAGGTGATGGCAAGACTCTGGTAAGATCCTGGTCTGATGCTAGTAAGGTGATGGTGAGACTCTGGTAAGATCCTGGTGTGATTCTAATAAGGTGATGGCAAAACTCTGGTAAGATCCTGGTGTGATGCTAATAAGGTGTTGGTGAGACTCTGGTAAGATCCCAGTGTGATGCTAGTAAGATGCTGGTGAGACTCTGGTAAGATCCTGGTGTGATTCTAGTAAGGTGATGGTGAGACTCTGGTAAGATCCTGTTGTGATGCTAGTAAGATGCTGGTGAGACTCTGGTAAGATCCTGGTGTGATGCTAGTAAGGTGATGGTGAGACTCTGGTAAGATCCTGGTGTGATGCTAGTAAGGTGATAATGAGACTCTGGTAAGATCCTGGTGTGATTCTAGTAAGGTGATGGTAAGACTCTGGTAAGATCCTGGTGTGATTCTAACAAGGTGATGGCAAGACTCTGGTAAGATCCTGGTGTGATGCTAGTAAGGTGATGGTGAGACTCTGGTAAGATCCTGGTGTGATGCTAGTAAGGTGATGGTGAGACTCTGGTAAGATCCTGGTGTGATTCTAATAAGGTGATGGCAAATATCTGGTAAGATCCTGGTATGATGCTAATAAGGTGTTGGTGAGACTCTGGTAAGATCCCAGTGTGATGCTACTAAGGTGATGGTGAGACTCTGGTAAGATCCCAGTGTGATGCTGGTAAGTTGATGATGAGACTCTGGTAAGATCTTGGTGTGATTCTAATAAGGTGATGGCAAGACTCTGGTAAGATCCTGGTGTGATTCTAATAAGGTAATGGCAAGACTCTGGTAAGATCCTGGTGTGATGCTAGTAAGGTGATGGTGAGACTCTGGTAAGATCCTGGTGTGATGCCAGTAAGGTGATGGTGAGACTCTGGTAAGATCCCAGTGTGATGCTGGTAAGGTGATGATGAGACTCTGGTAAGATCTTGGTGTGATTCTAATAAGGTGATGGCAAGACTCTGGTAAGATCCTGGTGTGATTCTAATAAGGTAATGGCGAGACTCTGGTAAGATCCTGGTGTGATGCTAGTAAGGTGATGGTGAGACTCTGGTAAGATCCTGGTGCTATGCTAGTAAGGTGATGGTGAGACTCTGGTAAGATCCTGGTGTGATGCTAGTAAGGTGATGGTGAGACTCTGGTAAGATCCTGGTGTGATTCTAATAAGGTGATGGTGAGACTCTGGTAAGATCCTGGTGTGATGCTAGTAGGGTGATGGCAAGACTCTGGTAAGATCCCAGTGTGATGCTAGTAAGGTGATGGTGAGACTCTGGTAAGATCCCTGTGCTATGCTAGTAAGGTGATGGTGAGACTCTGGTAAGATCCTTGTATGATGCTGGTAAGGGGATGGTGAGACTCTGGTAAGATCCCTGTGCTATGCTAGTAAGGTGATGGTGAGACTCTGGTAAGATCCTGGTGTGATGCTAGTAAGGTAATGGTAAGACTCTGGTAAGATCCCAGTGTGATGCTGGTAAGGTGATAGTGAGACTCTGGTAATATCCCGGTGTGATGCTAGTAAGGTGATAGCGAGACTCTGGTAATATCCTGGTGTGATGCTAGTAATGTGATGGCAAGACTCGGTTAAGATCCTTGTATGATGCTGGTAAGGTGATGATGAGACTCTGGTAAGATCCTGGTGTGATGCTAGTAAGGTGATGGTGAGACTCTGGTAAGATCCTGGTGTGATGCTAGTAAGGTGATGGTGAGACTCTGGTAAGATCCTGGTGTGATTCTAATAAGGTGATGGTGAGACTCTGGTAAGATCCTGGTGTGATGCTAGTAGGGTGATGGCAAGACTCTGGTAAGATCCCAGTGTGATGCTAGTAAGGTGATGGTGAGACTCTGGTAAGATCCCTGTGCTATGCTAGTAAGGTGATGGTGAGACTCTGGTAAGATCCTGGTGTGATGCTAGTAAGGTTATGGTGAGACTCTGGTAAGAGCCCAGTGTGATGCTAGTAAGATGCTGGTGAGACTCTGGTAAGATCCTGGTGTGATTCTAATAAGTTGATGGCAAGACTCTGGTAAGATCCCGGTGTGATGCTAGTAAGGTTATGGTGAGACTCTAGTAAGAGCCCAGTGTGATGCTAGTAAGATGCTGGTGAGACTCTGGTAAGATCCTGGTGTGATACTAGTAGGGTGATGGTGAGACTCTGGTAAGATCCCTGGTGTGATGCTTAGTAAGATGCTGGTGAGACTCTGGTAAGATCCTGGTGTGATGCTAGTAAGATGCTGGTGAGACTCTGGTAAGATCCTGGTGTGATTCTAATAAGGTGATGGCAAGACTCTGGTAAGATCCCGGTGTGATGTTAGTAAGGTTATGGTGAGACTCTGGTAAGATCCCAGTGTGATGCTAGTAAGATGCTGGTGAGACTCTGGTAAGATCCTGGTGTGATGCTAGTAAGATGCTGGTGAGACTCTGGTAAGATCCTGGTGTGATGCTAATAAGGTGATGGTGAGACTCTGGTAAGATCCTGGTGTGATGCTAATAAGGTGATGGCGAGACTCTGGTAAGATCCTGGTGTGATGCTAGTAACGTGATGGTGAGACTCTGGTAAGAGCCTGGTGTGATGCTAGTAATGTGATGGCAAGACTCGGTTAAGATCCTTGTATGATGCTGGTAAGGTGATGGCGAGACTCTGGTAAGATCCTGGTGTTGTGCTAGTAAGGTAATGGTAAGACTCTGGTAAGATCCCAGTGTGATGCTGGTAAGGTGATAGTGAGACTCTGGTAATATCCCGGTGTGATGCTAGTAAGGTGATAGCGAGACTCTGGTAATATCCTGGTGTGATGCTAGTAATGTGATGGCAAGACTCGGTTAAGATCCTTGTATGATGCTGGTAAGGTGATGATGAGACTCTGGTAAGATCCTGGTGTGATGCTAGTAAGGTGATGGCGAGACTCGGATAAGATCCTTGCATGATGCTGGTAAGGTGAAGGTGGGACTCTGGTAAGATCCCTGGGGTGAAGTGATGGCGAGACTCGAATAAGATCCTGGTGTGATGCTAGTAATGTGATGGCGAGACTCGGATAAGATCCTTGTATGATGCTAGTAAGGTGATAGCGAGACTCTGGTAATATCCCGGTGTGATGCTAGTAAGGTGATGGCGAGACTCTGGTAAGAGCCTGGTGTGATGCTAGTAATGTGATGGCAAGACTCGGTTAAGATCCTTGTATGATGCTGGTAAGGTGATGATGAGACTCTGGTAAGATCCTAGTGTGATGCTAGTAAGGTGATAGCGAGACTCTGGTAATATCCTGGTGTGATGCTAGTAAGGTGATAGCGAGACTCTGGTAATATCCCGGTGTGATGCTAGTAAGGTGATAGCGAGACTCTAGTAATATCCCGGTGTGATGCTAGTAAGGTGATAGCGAGACTCTGGTAATATCCCGGTGTGATGCTAGTAAGGTGATGGTGAGACTCTGGTAAGATCCTGGTGTGATGCTGGTAAGGTGATGGTGAGACTCTGGTAAGATCCTAGTGTGATGCTAGTAAGGTGATAGCGAGACTCTGGTAATATCCTGGTGTGATGCTAGTAAGGTGATGGCGAGACTCTGGTAAGAGCCTGGTGTGATGCTAGTAATGTGATGGCAAGACTCAGTTAAGATCCCAGTGTGATTCTGGTAAGGTGATGGTGAGACTCTGGTAAGATCCTGGTGTGATGCTAGTAAGGTGATAGCGAGACTCTGGTAAGATCCCAGTGTGATGCTGGTAAGGTGATGGTGAGACTCTGGTAAGATCCTGGTGTTGTGCTAGTAAGGTAATAGTGAGACTCTGGTAAGATCCCAGTGTGATGCTAGTAAGGTAATAGTGAGACTCTGGTAAGATCCCAGTGTGATGCTAGTAAGGTGATGGTGAGACTCTGGTAAGATCCTGGTGTGATGCTAATAAGGCGATGGTGAGACTCTGGTAAGATCCTGGTGTGATGCTAATAAGGCGATGGTGAGACTCTGGTAAGATCCTGGTGTTGTGCTAGTAAGGTGATGGCAAGACTCTGGTAAGATCCTGGTATGATGCTGGTAAGGTGATGGTGAGACTCTGGTAAGATCCTGGTGTTGTGCTAGTAAGGTGTTGGTGAGACTCTGGTAAGATCCTGGTGTGATGCTAGTAAGGTAATGGTGAGACTCTGGTAAGATCCTGGTGTGATGCTAGTAAGGTGATGGTGAGACTCTGGTAAGATCCTGGTGTGATGCTAGTAAGGTAATGGTGAGACTCTGGTAAGATCCTGGTGTGATGCTAGTAAGGTAATGGTGAGACTCTGGTAAGATCCTGGTGTGATGCTAGTAAGGTAATGGTGAGACTCTGGTAAGATCCTGGTGTGATGCTAGTAAGGTAATGGTGAGACTCTGGTAAGATCCTGGTGTGATGCTGGTAAGGTGATGGTGAGACTCTGGTAAGATCCCAGTGTGATGCTGGTAAGGTGATGGTGAGACTCTGGTAAGATCCTGGTGTGATGCTAATAAGGCGATGGTGAGACTCTGGTAAGATCCTGGTGTGATGCTAGTAAGGTGATGGTGAGACTCTGGTAAGATCCTGGTGTGATTCTAGTAAGGTGATGGTGAGACTCTGGTAAGATCCTGGTGTGATGCTAGTAAGATGCTGGTGAGACTCTGGTAAGATCCTGGTGTGATGTTAGTAAGGTGATGGTGAGACTCTGGTAAGATCCTGGTGTGATGCTAGTAAGGTGATAATGAGACTCTGGTAAGATCCTGGTGTGATTCTAACAAGGTGATGGCAAGACTCTGGTAAGATCCTGGTGTGATGCTAGTAAGGTGATGGTGAGACTCTGGTAAGATCCTGGTGTGATTCTAATAAGGTGATGGCAAAACTCTGGTAAGATCCTGGTGTGATGCTAATAAGGTGTTGGTGAGACTCTGGTAAGATCTTGGTGTGATGCTAGTAAGATGCTGGTGAGACTCTGGTAAGATCCTGGTGTGATTCTAGTAAGGTGATGGTGAGACTCTGGTAAGATCCTGGTGTGATGCTAGTAAGGTGATGGTGAGACTCTGGTAAGATCTTGGTGTGATGCTAGTAAGATGCTGGTGAGACTCTGGTAAGATCCTGGTGTGATTCTAGTAAGATGCTGGTGAGACTCTGGTAAGATCCTGGTGTGATGCTAGTAAGATGCTGGTGAGACTCTGGTAAGATCCTGGTGTGATGCTAGTAAGGTGATGGTGAGACTCTGGTAAGATCCTGGTGTGATTCTAACAAGGTGATGGCAAGATCATTCTCATCACTGCCACCAACATTGTTACCACTGCTACCTGATCATTATCCTCACTGCCACCAACATTGTTACCACTGCTACCTGATCATTATCATCACTGCCACCAACATTGTTACCACTGCTACCTGATCATTATCATCACTGCCACCAACATTGTTACCACTGCTGCCTGATCATTCTCATCACTGCCACCAACATTGTTACCACTGCTACCTGATCATTATCATCACTGCCACCAACATTGTTACCACTGCTACCTGATCATTATCCTCACTGCCACCAACATTGTTACCACTGCTACCTGATCATTATCATCACTGCCACCAACATTGTTACCACTGCTACCTGATCATTATCATCACTGCCACTAACATTGTTACCACTGCTACCTGATCATTATCATCACTGCCACCAACATTGTTACCACTGCTACCTGATCATTATCATCACTGCCACCAACATTGTTACCACTGCTACCTGATCATTATCCTCACTGCCACCAACATTGTTACCACTGCTACCTGATCATTATCATCACTGCCACCAACATTGTTACCACTGCTACCTGATCATTATCATCACTGCCAACAACATTGTTGCCACCACCACCTGATCATTATCATCACTGCCACCAACATTGTTACCACTGCTACCTGATCATTATCATCACTGCCACCAACATTGTTACCACTGCTACCTGATCATTATCATCACTGCCACCAACATGGTTACCACTGCCACCTGATCATTATCATCACTGCCACCAACATTGTTACCACTGCTACCTGATCATTATCATCACTGCCACCAACATGGTTACCACTGCTACCTGATCATTATCATCACTGCCACCAACATTGTTACCACTGCTACCTGATCATTATCCTCACTGCCACCAACATTGTTACCACTGCTACCTGATCATTATCCTCACTGCCACCAACATTGTTACCACTGCTACCTGATCATTATCCTCACTGCCACCAACATTGTTACCACTGCCACCTGATCATTATCATCACTGCCACCAACATTGTTACCACTGCTACCTGATCATTATCATCACTGCCACTAACATTGTTACCACTGCTACCTGATCATTATCATCACTGCCACCAACATTGTTACCACTGCTACCTGATCATTATCATCACTGCCACCAACATTGTTGCCACCACCACCTGATCATTATCACTGCCACCAACATTGTTACCACTGCTACCTGATCATTATCATCACTGCCACCAACATTGTTACCACCACCACCTGATCATTATCCTCACTGCCACCAACATTGTTACCACTGCCACCTGATCATTATCATCACTGCCACCAACATTGTTACCACCACCACCTGATCATTATCCTCACTGCCACCAACATTGTTACCACTGCCACCTGATCATTATCATCACTGCCACTAACATTGTTACCACTGCTACCTGATCATTATCATCACTGCCACCAACATTGTTACCACTGCTACCTGATCATTATCATCACTGCCACCAACATTGTTACCACTGCTACCTGATCATTATCATCACTGCCACCAACATTGTTACCACTGCTACCTGATCATTATCATCACTGCCACCAACATTGTTACCACTGCTACCTGATCATTATCATCACTGCCACCAACATTGTTACCACTGCTACCTGATCATTATCATCACTGCCACCAACATTGTTACCACTGCTACCTGATCATTATCATCACTGCCACCAACATTGTTACCACTGCTACCTGATCATTATCCTCACTGCCACTAACATTGTTACCACTGCTACCTGATCATTATCCTCACTGCCACCAACATTGTTACCACTGCTACCTGATCATTATCATCACTGCCACCAACATGGTTACCACTGCTACCTGATCATTATCATCACTGCCACCAACATTGTTACCACTGCTACCTGATCATTATCATCACTGCCACCAACATTGTTACCACTGCTACCTGATCATTATCCTCACTGCCACCAACATTGTTACCACTGCTACCTGATCATTATCCTCACTGCCACCAACATTGTTACCACTGCTACCTGATCATTATCATCACTGCCACCAACATTGTTACCACCACCACCTGATCATTATCCTC
This sequence comes from Bufo gargarizans, assembly GCF_014858855.1. Taxonomy (NCBI): domain Eukaryota; kingdom Metazoa; phylum Chordata; class Amphibia; order Anura; family Bufonidae; genus Bufo; species Bufo gargarizans. The sequence goes on from NW_025334102.1 coordinate 181,910, forward strand.
ACTGCCACCAACATTGTTACCACTGCTACCTGATCATTATCATCACTGCCACCAACATTGTTACCACTGCTACCTGATCATTATCATCACTGCCACCAACATTGCTACCACTGCTACCTGATCATTATCATCACTGCCACCAACATTGTTACCACTGCTACCTGATCATTATCATCACTGCCACCAACATTGTTACCACCACCACCTGATCATTATCCTCACTGCCACCAACATTGTTACCACTGCTACCTGATCATTATCATCACTGCCACCAACATTGTTACCACTGCTACCTGATCATTATCATCACTGCCACCAACATGGTTACCACTGCTACCTGATCATTATCATCACTGCCACCAACATTGTTACCACTGCTACCTGATCATTATCATCACTGCCACCAACATGGTTACCACTGCTACCTGATCATTATCATCACTGCCACCAACATGGTTACCACTGCTACCTGATCATTATCATCACTGCCACCAACATTGTTACCACTGCTACCTGATCATTATCCTCACTGCCACCAACATTGTTACCACCACCACCTGATCATTATCATCACTGCCACCAACATTGTTACCACCACCACCTGATCATTATCCTCACTGCCACCAACATTGTTACCACTGCTACCTGATCATTATCCTCACTGCCACCAACATTGTTACCACTGCTACCTGATCATTATCATCACTGCCACCAACATTGTTACCACTGCTACCTGATCATTATCACTGCCACCAACATTGTTACCACTGCTACCTGATCATTATCATCACTGCCACCAACATTGTTACTACTGCTACCTGGTCATTATCATCACTGCCACCAACATTGTTACCACTGCTACCTGATCATTATCCTCACTGCCACCAACATTGTTACCACTGCTACCTGATCATTATCATCACTGCCACCAACATGGTTACCACTGCTACCTGATCATTATCATCACTGCCACCAACATTGTTACCACTGCTACCTGATCATTATCATCACTGCCACCAACATTGTTACCACTGCTACCTGATCATTATCCTCACTGCCACCAACATTGTTACCACTGCTACCTGATCATTATCATCACTGCCACCAACATGGTTACCACTGCTACCTGATCATTATCCTCACTGCCACCAACATTGTTACCACTGCTACCTGATCATTATCATCACTGCCACTAACATGGTTACCACTGCTACCTGATCATTATCCTCACTGCCACCAACATTGTTACCACTGCTACCTGATCATTATCATCACTGCCACCAACATTGTTACCACTGCTACCTGATCATTATCATCACTGCCACCAACATTGTTACCACTGCTACCTGATCATTATCATCACTGCCACCAACATTGTTACCACTGCTACCTGATCATTATCATCACTGCCACTAACATTGTTACCACTGCTACCTGATCATTATCCTCACTGCCACTAACATTGTTACCACTGCTACCTGATCATTATCATCACTGCCACCAACATGGTTACCACTGCTACCTGATTATTATCATCACTGCCACCAACATTGTTACCACCGCCACCTGATCATTATCATCACTGCCACCAACATTGTTACCACCGCCACCTGATCATTATCATCACTGCCACCAACATTGTTACCACTGCTACCTGATCATTATCATCACTGCCACCAACATTGTTACCACTGCTACCTGATCATTATCATCACTGCCACCAACATTGTTACCACTGCTACCTGATCATTATCATCACTGCCACCAACATTGTTACCACTGCTACCTGATCATTATCATCACTGCCACCAACATTGTTACCACTGCTACCTGATCATTATCATCACTGCCACCAACATTGTTACCACTGCTACCTGATCATTATCATCACTGCCACCAACATTGTTACCACTGCTACCTGATCATTATCATCACTGCCACCAACATTGTTACCACTGCTACCTGATCATTATCATCACTGCCACCAACATTGTTACCACTGCTACCTGATCATTATCATCACTGCCACCAACATTGTTACCACTGCTACCTGATCATTATCATCACTGCCACCAACATTGTTACCACTGCTACCTGATCATTATCATCACTGCCACCAACATTGTTACCACTGCTACCTGATCATTATCATCACTGCCACCAACATTGTTACCCACTGCTACCTGATCATTATCATCACTGCCACCAACATTGTTACCACTGCTACCTGATCATTATCCTCACTGCCACCAACATTGTTACCACTGCTACCTGATCATTATCATCACTGCCACCAACATTGTTACCACTGCTACCTGATCATTATCATCACTGCCACCAACATTGTTACCACTGCTACCTGATCATTATCATCACTGCCACCAACATTGTTACCACTGCTACCTGATCATTATCATCACTGCCACCAACATTGTTACCACTGCTACCTGATCATTATCATCACTGCCACCAACATTGTTACCACTGCTACCTGATCATTATCATCACTGCCACCAACATGGTTACCACTGCTACCTGATCATTATCATCACTGCCACCAACATTGTTACCACTGCTACCTGATCATTATCATCACTGCCACCAACATTGTTACCACTGCTACCTGATCATTATCATCACTGCCACCAACATTGTTACCACCACCACCTGATCATTATCACTGCCACCAACATTGTTACCACTGCTACCTGATTATTATCATCACTGCCACCAACATTGTTACCACCGCCACCTGATCATTATCATCACTGCCACCAACATTGTTACCACCGCCACCTGATCATTATCATCACTGCCACCAACATTGTTACCACTGCTACCTGATCATTATCATCACTGCCACCAACATTGTTACCACTGCTACCTGATCATTATCATCACTGCCACCAACATTGTTACCACTGCTACCTGATCATTATCATCACTGCCACCAACATTGTTACCACTGCTACCTGATCATTATCATCACTGCCACCAACATTGTTACCACTGCTACCTGATCATTATCATCACTGCCACCAACATTGTTACCACTGCTACCTGATCATTATCATCACTGCCACCAACATTGTTACCACTGCTACCTGATCATTATCATCACTGCCACCAACATTGTTACCACTGCTACCTGATCATTATCATCACTGCCACCAACATTGTTACCACTGCTACCTGATCATTATCATCACTGCCACCAACATGGTTACCACTGCTACCTGATCATTATCATCACTGCCACCAACATTGTTACCACTGCTACCTGATCATTATCATCACTGCCACCAACATTGTTACCACTGCTACCTGATCATTATCATCACTGCCACCAACATTGTTACCACTGCTACCTGATCATTATCATCACTGCCACCAACATGGTTACCACTGCTACCTGATCATTATCATCACTGCCACCAACATTGTTACCACTGCTACCTGATCATTATCATCACTGCCACCAACATTGTTACCACTGCTACCTGATCATTATCATCACTGCCACCAACATTGTTACCACTGCTACCTGATCATTATCATCACTGCCACCAACATTGTTACCACTGCTACCTGATCATTATCCTCACTGCCACCAACATTGTTACCACTGCTACCTGATCATTATCATCACTGCCACCAACATTGTTACCACTGCTACCTGATCATTATCCTCACTGCCACCAACATTGTTACCACTGCTACCTGATCATTATCATCACTGCCACCAACATTGTTACCACTGCTACCTGATCATTATCCTCACTGCCACCAACATTGTTACCACTGCTACCTGATCATTATCATCACTGCCACCACATTGTTACCACTGCTACCTGATCATTATCATCACTGCCACCAACATTGTTACCACTGCTACCTGATCATTATCATCACTGCCACCAACATTGTTACCACTGCTACCTGATCATTATCATCACTGCCACCAACATTGTTACCACTGCTACCTGATCATTATCATCACTGCCACCAACATTGTTACCACTGCTACCTGATCATTATCATCACTGCCACCAACATTGTTACCACTGCTACCTGATCATTATCATCACTGCCACCAACATTGTTACCACTGCTACCTGATCATTATCATCACTGCCACCAACATTGTTACCACTGCTACCTGATCATTATCATCACTGCCACCAACATTGTTACCACTGCTACCTGATCATTATCATCACTGCCACCAACATTGTTACCACTGCTACCTGATCATTATCCTCACTGCCACCAACATTGTTACCACTGCTACCTGATCATTATCATCACTGCCACCAACATTGTACCACTGCTACCTGATCATTATCATCACTGCCACCAACTTGTACCACTGCTACCTGATCATTATCATCACTGCCACCAACATTGTTACCACTGCTACCTGATCATTATCATCACTGCCACCAACATTGTTACCACTGCTACCTGATCATTATCCTCACTGCCACCAACATTGTTACCACTGCTACCTGATCATTATCATCACTGCCACCAACATTGTTACCACTGCTACCTGATCATTATCATCACTGCCACTAACATTGTTACCACTGCTACCTGATCATTATCATCACTGCCACCAACATTGTTACCACTGCTACCTGATCATTATCATCACTGCCACCAACATTGTTACCACTGCTACCTGATCATTATCATCACTGCCACCAACATTGTTACCACTGCTACCTGATCATTATCATCACTGCCACCAACATGGTTACCACTGCTACCTGATCATTATCATCACTGCCACCAACATGGTTACCACTGCTACCTGATCATTATCCTCACTGCCACCAACATTGTTACCACTGCTACCTGATCATTATCCTCACTGCCACCAACATTGTTACCACTGCTACCTGGTCATTATCATCACTGCCACCAACATTGTTACCACTGCTACCTGATCATTATCATCACTGCCACCAACATTGTTACCACTGCTACCTGATCATTATCATCACTGCCACCAACATTGTTACCACTGCTACCTGATCATTATCATCACTGCCACTAACATTGTTACCACCACCACCTGATCATTATCATCACTGCCACCAACATTGTTACCACCACCACCTGGTCATTATCATCACTGCCACCAACATTGTTACCACTGCTACCTGATCATTATCATCACTGCCACCAACATTGTTACCACTGCTACCTGATCATTATCATCACTGCCACCAACATTGTTACCACTGCTACCTGATCATTATCATCACTGCCACCAACATTGTTACCACTGCTACCTGATCATTATCATCACTGCCACCAACATTGTTACCACTGCTACCTGATCATTATCATCACTGCCACCAACATGGTTACCACTGCTACCTGATCATTATCATCACTGCCACCAACATTGTTACCACTGCTACCTGATCATTATCATCACTGCCACCAACATTGTTACCACCACCACCTGATCATTATCACTGCCACCAACATTGTTACCACTGCTACCTGATTATTATCATCACTGCCACCAACATTGTTACCACCGCCACCTGATCATTATCATCACTGCCACCAACATTGTTACCACCGCCACCTGATCATTATCATCACTGCCACCAACATTGTTACCACCGCTACCTGATCATTATCATCACTGCCACCAACATTGTTACCACTGCTACCTGATCATTATCATCACTGCCACCAACATTGTTACCACTGCTACCTGATCATTATCCTCACTGCCACCAACATTGTTACCACTGCTACCTGATCATTATCCTCACTGCCACCAACATTGTTACCACTGCTACCTGATCATTATCATCACTGCCACCAACATGGTTACCACTGCTACCTGATCATTATCATCACTGCCACCAACATTGTTACCACTGCTACCTGATCATTATCATCACTGCCACCAACATTGTTACCACTGCTACCTGATCATTATCCTCACTGCCACCAACATTGTTACCACTGCTACCTGATCATTATCATCACTGCCACCAACATTGTTACCACTGCTACCTGATCATTATCATCACTGCCACCAACATTGTTACCACTGCTACCTGATCATTATCCTCACTGCCACCAACATTGTTACCACTGCTACCTGATCATTATCATCACTGCCACCAACATTGTTACCACTGCTACCTGATCATTATCATCACTGCCACCAACATTGTTACCACTGCTACCTGATCATTATCCTCACTGCCACCAACATTGTTACCACTGCTACCTGATCATTATCATCACTGCCACCAACATTGTTGCCACCACCACCTGATCATTATCACTGCCACCAACATGGTTACCACTGCTACCTGATCATTATCCTCACTGCCACCAACATTGTTACCACTGCCACCTGATCATTATCATCACTGCCACCAACATTGTTACCACTGCTACCTGATCATTATCCTCACTGCCACCAACATTGTTACCACTGCTACCTGATCATTATCATCACTGCCACCAACATTGTTACCACTGCTACCTGATCATTATCATCACTGCCACCAACATTGTTACCACTGCTACCTGATCATTATCATCACTGCCACCAACATTGTTACCACTGCTACCTGATCATTATCCTCACTGCCACCAACATTGTTACCACTGCTACCTGATCATTATCATCACTGCCACCAACATTGTTACCACTGCTACCTGATCATTATCATCACTGCCACCAACATTGTTACCACTGCTACCTGATCATTATCATCACTGCCACTAACATTGTTACCACTGCTACCTGATCATTATCATCACTGCCACCAACATTGTTACCACTGCTACCTGATCATTATCCTCACTGCCACCAACATTGTTACCACTGCTACCTGATCATTATCATCACTGCCACCAACATGGTTACCACTGCTACCTGATCATTATCCTCACTGCCACCAACATTGTTACCACTGCTACCTGATCATTATCCTCACTGCCACCAACATTGTTACCACTGCTACCTGATCATTATCATCACTGCCACCAACATTGTTACCACTGCTACCTGATCATTATCATCACTGCCACCAACATGGTTACCACCACCACCTGATCATTATCATCACTGCCACCAACATTGTTACCACTGCTACCTGATCATTATCCTCACTGCCACTAACATTGTTACCACTGCTACCTGATCATTATCCTCACTGCCACCAACATTGTTAACACCACCACCTGATCATTATCATCACTGCCACCAACATTGTTACCACTGCTACCTGATCATTATCATCACTGCCACCAACATTGTTACCACCACCACCTGATCATTATCCTCACTGCCACCAACATTGTTACCACTGCTACCTGATCATTATCATCACTGCCACCAACATTGTTACCACTGCTACCTGATCATTATCATCACTGCCACTAACATTGTTACCACTGCTACCTGATCATTATCATCACTGCCACCAACATTGTTACCACTGCTACCTGATCATTATCCTCACTGCCACCAACATTGTTACCACTGCTACCTGATCATTATCCTCACTGCCACCAACATTGTTACCACTGCTACCTGATCATTATCATCACTGCCACCAACATTGTTACCACTGCTACCTGATCATTATCCTCACTGCCACCAACATTGTTACCACTGCTACCTGATCATTATCCTCACTGCCACCAACATTGTTACCACTGCTACCTGATCATTATCATCACTGCCACCAACATTGTTACCACTGCTACCTGATCATTATCATCACTGCCACTAACATTGTTACCACTGCTACCTGATCATTATCATCACTGCCACCAACATTGTTACCACCACCACCTGATCATTATCATCACTGCCACCAACATTGTTACCACTGCTACCTGATCATTATCATCACTGCCACCAACATTGTTACCACTGCTACCTGATCATTATCATCACTGCCACTAACATTGTTACCACTGCTACCTGATCATTATCATCACTGCCACCAACATTGTTACCACCACCACCTGATCATTATCATCACTGCCACCAACATTGTTACCACTGCTACCTGATCATTATCATCACTGCCACCAACATTGTTACCACTGCTACCTGATCATTATCCTCACTGCCACCAACATTGTTACCACTGCTACCTGATCATTATCCTCACTGCCACCAACATTGTTACCACTGCTACCTGATCATTATCCTCACTGCCACCAACATTGTTACCACTGCTACCTGATCATTATCATCACTGCCACCAACATTGTTACCACCACCACCTGATCATTATCACTGCCACCAACATTGTTACCACTGCTACCTGATCATTATCCTCACTGCCACCAACATTGTTACCACTGCTACCTGATCATTATCCTCACTGCCACCAACATTGTTACCACTGCTACCTGATCATTATCCTCACTGCCACCAACATTGTTACCACTGCTACCTGATCATTATCATCACTGCCACCAACATTGTTACCACTGCTACCTGATCATTATCATCACTGCCACCAACATGGTTACCACTGCTACCTGATCATTATCCTCACTGCCACCAACATTGTTACCACTGCTACCTGATCATTATCATCACTGCCACTAACATTGTTACCACTGCTACCTGATCATTATCATCACTGCCACTAACATTGTTACCACTGCTACCTGATCATTATCATCACTGCCACCAACATTGTTACCACTGCTACCTGATCATTATCATCACTGCCACCAACATTGTTACCACTGCTACCTGATCATTATCATCACTGCCACCAACATTGTTACCACTGCTACCTGATCATTATCCTCACTGCCACCAACATTGTTACCACTGCTACCTGATCATTATCCTCACTGCCACCAACATTGTTACCACTGCTACCTGATCATTATCCTCACTGCCACCAACATTGTTACCACTGCTACCTGATCATTATCATCACTGCCACCAACATTGTTACCACCACCACCTGATCATTATCACTGCCACCAACATTGTTACCACCGTCCATCCCTTGATCATTATCGCTGCCATCACATTATTGTCACTGCTGCCACCACAACATCATGGCCGCCACCGCCGCCATCTTCTCCACATCATCTAATAATGAGCTTATTACTAGTGCAGCTGTGGTTTCGGAGATGTGGGTTATAGACAGGGCCTCATTGTCTGCGGAGTCACTCACGGCTGTCTCTGCGTAATCTCTGCTGGGATTGACTTTCCCTGCTGCCCCATCAGTGTCATCCCTGTGTGACCGAGGTGTCCAGTGATCCTGCGCACGCTTCACATAGAAGGTGGCGATGTCGCCCTGCAAGACGCTGCTAGATAGTCCTCCTTCATTATCACTATTGGATTTGTGTGACGGGGTAGTGCCGAGCCCTCGTCACTCCTTATGTGAAGGCTGCACTCACTACCTGCTGGTTGTAGGCCCGGATATAATGGACTCCTTCAGCAATCCATCTTTATTAGCTTCCATCATGCCAGGCTCCTGCAGTGATCTGGACAGACCCCATGTGCGGCGTCCACATGTCCAGCAGATTCCTCACCACCAATGGTCCAGGCTCAGCTTCTTGGTCAGTGGAGATTACACTGACTCTGACTACCCTCACCTCTGCAGGCATCCTCTGTAAGGCCTCATGCACACGACCGTATGTATGACGTCTGCATTCTGTATTTTGCGGAATGGAACAGCTGTCCCCTAGTAGAGCAGTAATATCCTTGTCCATAATGTGGACAATAATTGGACATGTTATATTTTTTTGCGGAACGGAAATACGGACATAGGGAAACGGAATGCACACGGAGTACCTTCAGTTTTTTTTGCGGACCCATTGAAATGAATGGTTTCATATACGGTCCGTAAAAAAACCGCAACAGACCCAGAAAGAAGATCCGTTTGTGTGCATGAGCCCTAGTTCTCTGATTCAGGTGATCCCCACTTGTTGTAATGTCCTCTCTGACTCTGGAGCACTGCACCCTCAGCTGTGACTTAGCAGGACTCTGCATGAGCGTCCCATGTCCTCGGTCCTCTGCTCATCTAGGACACAAAGGCCTTTATCGCACCCACTCCTGAGCTCAATTCTGTGTCTGCTTCTAATAAACCAGTAGAAGGTCTGATCGTGTCCTCCAACCTCCACACTATCATCAACCACCTTCTCCATGAGATTAACAGACGGACGCACTTCTGGGCATTCATCTGCTGTGACATGAGAGGTTGTAGGCCATCGTACATGACGCCACTGGCCAGTGACTGCCGTGAGATGAGAGGTTGTAGGCCATTGTACATGACGCCACTGGCCAGTGACTGCCGTGAGATGATCTAATGGTTGTAGGCCATTGTACATGACGCCACTGGCCAGTGACTGCCGTGAGATGAGAGGTTGTAGGCCATTGTACCTGACGCCACTGGCCAGTGACTGCCGTGAGATGAGAGGTTGTAGGCCATTGTACATGACGCCACTGGCCAGTGACTGCCGGGAGATGATCTAATGGTTGTAGGCCATGGTACATGACGCCACTGGCCAGTGACTGCCGTGAGATGAGAGGTTGTAGGCCATTGTACATGACGCCACTGGCCAGTGACTGTCGTGAGATGAGAGGTTGTAGGCCATTGTACATGACGCCACTGGCCAGTGACTGCCGTGGGATGAGAGGTTGTAGGCCATTGTACATGACGCCACTGGCCAGTGACTGCTGTGACATGAGAGGTTGTAGGCCATCGTACATGACGCCACTGGCCAGTGACTGCCGTGAGATGAGAGGTTGTAGGCCATTGTACATGACGCCACTGGCCAGTGACTGCCGTGAGATGAGAGGTTGTAGGCCATTGTACATGACGCCACTGGCCAGTGACTGCCGTGGGATGAGAGGTTGTAGGCCATTGTACCTGACACCACTGGCCAGTGACTGCCGTGAGATGATCTAATGGTTGTAGGCCATTGTACATGACGCCACTGGCCAGTGACTGCCGTGAGATGAGAGGTTGTAGGCCATTGTACCTGACACCACTGGCCAGTGACTGCCGTGAGATGAGAGGTTGTAGGCCATTGTACCTGACACCACTGGCCAGTGACTGCCGTGAGATGAGAGGTTGTAGGCCATTGTACATGACGCCACTGGCCAGTGACTGCCGTGAGATGATCTAATGGTTGTAGGCCATTGTACATGACGCCACTGGCCAGTGACTGCCGTGAGATGAGAGGTTGTAGGCCATTGTACCTGACACCACTGGCCAGTGACTGCCGTGAGATGAGAGGTTGTAGGCCATTGTACATGACGCCACTGGCCAGTGACTGCCGTGAGATGAGAGGTTGTAGGCCATTGTACCTGACACCACTGGCCAGTGACTGCCGTGAGATGAGAGGTTGTAGGCCATTGTACATGACGCCACTGGCCAGTGACTGCCGTGAGATGATCTAATGGTTGTAGGCCATTGTACATGACGCCACTGGCCAGTGACTGCCGTGAGATGAGAGGTTGTAGGCCATTGTACATGACGCCACTGGCCAGTGACTGCCGTGGGATGAGAGGTTGTAGGCCATTGTACATGACGCCACTGGCCAGTGACTGCCGTGAGATGAGAGGTTGTAGGCCATTGTACCTGACACCACTGGCCAGTGACTGCCGTGAGATGAGAGGTTGTAGGCCATTGTACATGACGCCACTGGCCAGTGACTGCCGTGAGATGAGAGGTTGTAGGCCATTGTACATGACGCCACTGGCCAGTGACTGCCGTGAGATGAGAGGTTGTAGGCCATTGTACATGACGCCACTGGCCAGTGACTGCCGTGGGATGAGAGGTTGTAGGCCATTGTACATGACGCCACTGGCCAGTGACTGCCGTGAGATGAGAGGTTGTAGGCCATTGTACATGATGCCACTGGCCAGTGACTGCCGTGGGATGAGAGGTTGTAGGCCATTGTACATGACGCCACTGGCCAGTGACTGCCGTGAGATGAGAGGTTGTAGGCCATTGTACATGACGCCACTGGCCAGTGACTGCCGTGAGATGAGAGGTTGTAGGCCATTGTACATGACGCCACTGGCCAGTGACTGCCGTGAGATGAGAGGTTGTAGGCCATTGTACATGACGCCACTGGCCAGTGACTGCCGTGAGATGAGAGGTTGTAGGCCATTGTACCTGACGCCACTGGCCAGTGACTGCCGTGAGATGAGAGGTTGTAGGCCATTGTACATGACGCCACTGGCCAGTGACTGCCGGGAGATGATCTAATGGTTGTAGGCCATTGTACATGACGCCACTGGCCAGTGACTGCTGTGACATGAGAGGTTGTAGGCCATCGTACATGACGCCACTGGCCAGTGACTGCCGTGAGATGATCTAATGGTTGTAGGCCATTGTACATGACGCCACTGGCCAGTGACTGCCGTGAGATGAGAGGTTGTAGGCCATTGTACATGACGCCACTGGCCAGTGACTGCCGTGGGATGAGAGGTTGTAGGCCATTGTACATGACGCCACTGGCCAGTGACTGCCGTGAGATGAGAGGTTGTAGGCCATTGTACCTGACACCACTGGCCAGTGACTGCCGTGAGATGAGAGGTTGTAGGCCATTGTACATGACGCTACTGGCCAGTGACTGCCGTGAGATGAGAGGTTGTAGGCCATTGTACATGACGCCACTGGCCAGTGACTGCCGTGAGATGAGAGGTTGTAGGCCATTGTACATGACGCCACTGGCCAGTGACTGCCGTGGGATGAGAGGTTGTAGGCCATTGTACATGACGCCACTGGCCAGTGACTGCCGTGAGATGAGAGGTTGTAGGCCATTGTACATGATGCCACTGGCCAGTTACTGCTGTGGGATGAGAGGTTGTAGGCCATTGTACATGACGCCACTGGCCAGTGACTGCCGTGAGATGAGAGGTTGTAGGCCATTGTACATGACGCCACTGGCCAGTGACTGCCGTGAGATGAGAGGTTGTAGGCCATTGTACATGACGCCACTGGCCAGTGACTGCCGTGAGATGAGAGGTTGTAGGCCATTGTACATGACGCCACTGGCCAGTGACTGCCGTGAGATGAGAGGTTGTAGGCCATTGTACCTGACGCCACTGGCCAGTGACTGCCGTGAGATGAGAGGTTGTAGGCCATTGTACATGACGCCACTGGCCAGTGACTGCCGGGAGATGATCTAATGGTTGTAGGCCATTGTACATGACGCCACTGGCCAGTGACTGCTGTGACATGAGAGGTTGTAGGCCATCGTACATGACGCCACTGGCCAGTGACTGCCGTGAGATGATCTAATGGTTGTAGGCCATTGTACATGACGCCACTGGCCAGTGACTGCCGTGAGATGAGAGGTTGTAGGCCATTGTACATGACGCCACTGGCCAGTGACTGCCGTGGGATGAGAGGTTGTAGGCCATTGTACATGACGCCACTGGCCAGTGACTGCCGTGAGATGAGAGGTTGTAGGCCATTGTACCTGACACCACTGGCCAGTGACTGCCGTGAGATGAGAGGTTGTAGGCCATTGTACATGACGCCACTGGCCAGTGACTGCCGTGAGATGAGAGGTTGTAGGCCATTGTACATGACGCCACTGGCCAGTGACTGCCGTGAGATGAGAGGTTGTAGGCCATTGTACATGACGCCACTGGCCAGTGACTGCCGTGGGATGAGAGGTTGTAGGCCATTGTACATGACGCCACTGGCCAGTGACTGCCGTGAGATGAGAGGTTGTAGGCCATTGTACATGATGCCACTGGCCAGTGACTGCCGTGGGATGAGAGGTTGTAGGCCATTGTACATGACGCCACTGGCCAGTGACTGCCGTGAGATGAGAGGTTGTAGGCCATTGTACATGACGCCACTGGCCAGTGACTGCCGTGGGATGAGAGGTTGTAGGCCATTGTACATGACGCCACTGGCCAGTGACTGCCGTGGGATGAGAGGTTGTAGGCCATTGTACCTGACGCCACTGGCCAGTGACTGCCGTGAGATGAGAGGTTGTAGGCCATTGTACCTGACACCACTGGCCAGTGACTGCCGTGAGATGATCTAATGGTTGTGCGGGCAGCCCCCTCGCCATCAGCTCGGTGTGAGAGGGTTTTCAGTGAGTGCAGAGATTCTGAGCACCAACAGCGTCATAGCAAGGTGTCTGAGCAGGGTGGCCTCTGATCAGTGGAGGATTATACGATTTATTAACTCTGCAGACACTGATTTATGATGTGAATAGGGACGAGTGAAACTTTGTCCGTTTTATTCGCCAGCAGTACATTTATACCGTGATATTTCCTGAATGTAATACACTGGAGGGGGAAATGCACAGGAAAGCATAGTGTATGTGCTTCTCTATTAACATGTACTAACACTTCTTGTATTCTTCTCCTCCGTCCTCTGTGTCCTGGACATCTCCTTGTCTTCTCCACAATTTCTGTTTGTCCCATAAACCTGCCCTGCTTACCCTATCGTCCTCTCTATTCCTGGCTCCCTCTTTGTGTCACCCTTCCCCTCTGGGCCCTTCTGTACACTTTCTGTTGTGCGCCCCCTCTAATATCACCAACCCATGTGTCCGCTCAATTCTCATTCTTCTTGCCGACTTCTTCACTGTCGTTTCCACTATTTGTCCACATTTCTTCTCCACCCTCACCCTTCCTCCAGGTTTTACTGGGATCTAATCATGCTTCTCCTTATGGTGGCCAACTTGATAATTCTCCCCGTGGGAATCACATTTTTCAAAGATCAGAACACCCCTCCCTGGATCGTGTTCAATGTCCTCTCAGACACTTTCTTCTTGGCCGACTTGATCCTGAATTTCCGCACAGGGATTGTGGTTGAGGACAACACCGAGATTATTCTGGATCCACACACTATTAAGATGAAGTATTTTAAGAGCTGGTTTCTGGTGGACTTCATTTCTTCTATCCCGGTGGACTATATATTTCTTATTGTGGACCTGGAGACAAACGTAGACACAGAAGTGTACAAGACGGCCCGGGCTTTTCGAATCGTTAGATTTACCAAAATTCTCAGCCTTCTGCGACTTCTGCGGCTCTCCCGGCTCATCCGTTATATCCATCAATGGGAGGAGGTGAGGAAGTGTCCCACACACATAGTGTGCCCCAGCGGAGGTGCTAGGTGGATACTGAGCTGTTCACATGCAGTTTCCAATAGTCATTGTTGTATTCTGACTAGATTTCTCTCTATTTTCGGTCAGATTTTCCACATGACCTATGACCTGGCCAGTGCGGTGGTTCGGATCTTCAATCTCATTGGGATGATGTTGCTGCTGTGCCACTGGGACGGCTGCCTGCAGTTCCTGGTTCCAATGCTGCAGGAATTTCCTGAGGATTGCTGGGTCAGCATTAACAAGATGGTGGTGAGTGATCGATCTGTTCCTCCTAATTACCAGTCTCAAGCTGTCATATTAACGGTTAATATCCCCCTCCACCAAGAGAGCGGAGAATGTGAGAGTCAGCCATACACAACAATGGTTTGGGCTCATCTGCCTCATACCGTTCAGTTCTAAACATTTGCTGTAAACTTGTACTTGGGTGATCGCCCACCTTACGCCATTTCTGGCTCAGCACGTTCCGAGCTGTTTCAACACACAATGTTCCCAGCAGTCTGTGCCCATCTCCGGCGGGTGACTGTCACAAAGGAAGCCCAAATAAAACAGAGACAATCCCATTCCTTATATAATCCCTAAGTCTATCCAGGTCTGTCAGGCGTCCCCCTCTTATTCCTGTATAATCCCCTCTATCTGAGTGTGTCGGGTCGTCCCCCTCTTATTCCTGTATAATCCTCTCTATCCGGATGTGTCGGGTCGTCCTCCTCTTATTCCTGTATAATCCCCTCTATCTGAGTGTGTCGGGTCGTCCTCCTCTTATTCCTGTATAATCCCCTCTATCCGGGTCTGTCAGGCGTCCCCTCTTATTCCTGTATAATCCCCTCTATCCGGGTCTGTCAGGCGTCCCCTCTTATTCCTGTATAATCCCCTCTATCCGGGTCTGTCAGGCATCCCCTCTTATTCCTGTATAATCCCCTCTATCTGAGTGTGTCGGGTCGTCCCCCTCTTATTCCTGTATAATCCTCTCTATCCGGATGTGTCGGGTCGTCCTCCTCTTATTCCTGTATAATCCCCTCTATCTGAGTGTGTCGGGTCGTCCTCCTCTTATTCCTGTATAATCCCCTCTATCCGGGTCTGTCAGGCGTCCCCTCTTATTCCTGTATAATCCCCTCTATCCGGGTCTGTCAGGCGTCCCCTCTTATTCCTGTATAATCCCCTCTATCCGGGTCTGTCAGGCGTCCCCTCTTATTCCTGTATAATCCCCTCTATCTGAGTGTGTTGGGTCGTCCTCCTCTTATTCCTGTATAATCCTCTCTATCTGAGTGTGTCGGGT
Organism: Bufo gargarizans; assembly: GCF_014858855.1. NCBI lineage: Eukaryota > Metazoa > Chordata > Amphibia > Anura > Bufonidae > Bufo > Bufo gargarizans. The sequence goes on from NW_025334102.1 coordinate 198,300, forward strand.
CGTCCTCCTCTTATTCCTGTATAATCCCCTCTATCCGGGTCTGTCAGGCGTCCCCTCTTATTCCTGTATAATCCCCTCTATCCGGGTCTGTCAGGCGTCCCCTCTTATTCCTGTATAATCCCCTCTATCCGGGTCTGTCAGGCGTCCCCTCTTATTCCTGTATAATCCCCTCTATCCGGGTCTGTCAGGCGTCCCCTCTTATTCCTGTATAATCCCCTCTATCCGGGTCTGTCAGGCATCCCCTCTTATTCCTGTATAATCCCCTCTATCTGAGTGTGTTGGGTCGTCCTCCTCTTATTCCTGTATAATCCTCTCTATCTGAGTGTGTCGGGTCGTCCTCCTCTTATTCCTGTATAATCCCCTCTATCCAGGTCTGTCAGGCGTCCTCCTCTTATTCCTGTATAATCCCCTCTATCCGGGTCTGTCAGGCATCCCCTCTTATTCCTGTATAATCCTCTCTATCTGAGTGTGTTGGGTCGTCCTCCTCTTATTCCTGTATAATCCTCTCTATCTGAGTGTGTCGGGTCGTCCTCCTCTTATTCCTGTATAATCCCCTCTATCCGGGTCTGTCAGGCGTCCCCTCTTATTCCTGTATAATCCCCTCTATCCGGGTCTGTCAGGCGTCCCCTCTTATTCCTGTATAATCCCCTCTATCCGGGTCTGTCAGGCATCCCCTCTTATTCCTGTATAATCCCCTCTATCTGAGTGTGTTGGGTCGTCCTCCTCTTATTCCTGTATAATCCTCTCTATCTGAGTGTGTCGGGTCGTCCTCCTCTTATTCCTGTATAATCCCCTCTATCCAGGTCTGTCAGGCGTCCTCCTCTTATTCCTGTATAATCCGTTCTATCTGAGTGTGTTGGGTCGTCCCCCTCTTATTCCTGTATAATCCCCTCTATCTGAGTGTGTCGGGTCGTCCCCCTCTTATTCCTGTATAATCCGCTCTATCCAGGTGTGTTGGAGGCTTCCTCCTATTCCTGTATAATCCCCTCTATCCGGGTGTGTCGGGGCGTCCTCTTATTCCTGTATAATCCTCTCTATCCGGATGTGTCGGGTCATCCTCCTCTTATTCCTGTATAATCCTCTCTATCTGGGTCTGTCAGGCGTCCTCCTCTTATTCCTGTATAATCCGTTCTATCTGAGTGTGTCGAGTCGTCCCCCTCTTATTCCTGTATAATCCGCTCTATCCAGGTGTGTTGGAGGCTTCCTCCTATTCCTGTATAATCCCCTCTATCCGGATGTGTCGGGGCGTCCTCTTATTCCTGTATAATCCTCTCTATCCGGATGTGTCGGGTCATCCTCCTCTTATTCCTGTATAATCCCCTCTATCCGGGTGTGTCGGGGCGTCCTCTTATTCCTGTATAATCCTCTCTATGCTGGTGTTTCCTCCACCTATTCCTGTTTAGTCCCCTCCATCTGGGTGTGTTGGGGCATCCACCTCTTATTCCTGTATAATCCCCTCCATCCGGGTGTGTCGTGGCGTCCTCCTCTTATTCCTGTAAAATCCTCTCTATCCGGGTGTTTCCGCCACCTATTCCTGTTTAGTCCCCTCCATCCGGGTGTGTTGGGGCATCCTCCGCTTATTCCTGTATAATCCCCTCCATCCGGGTGTGTCGTGGCGTCCTCCTCTTATTCCTGTAAAATCCTCTCTATCCGGGTGTTTCCTCCACCTATTCCTGTTTAGTCCCCTCCATCTGGGTGTGTTGGGGCGTTCTCCTCTTATTCCTGTATAATCCCCTCTATCCAGGTGTGTCGAGGCGTCCTCCTCCTATTCCTGTAAAATCCTCTCTATCCGGGTGTTTCCTCCACCTATTCCTGTTTAGTCCCCTCCATCTGGGTGTGTTGGGGCATCCTCCTCTTATTCCTGTATAATCCCCTCTATCCAGGTGTGTCGAGGCGTCCTCCTCCTATTCCTGTAAAATCCTCTCTATCCGGGTGTTTCCTCCACCTATTCCTGTTTAGTCCCCTCCATCCGGGTGTGTTGGGGCATCCTCCGCTTATTCCTGTATAATCCCCTCCATCCGGGTGTGTCGTGGCGTCCTCCTCTTATTCCTGTATAATCCCCTCCATCCGGGTGTGTCGTGGCATCCTCCTCTTATTCCTGTATAGCCCCCTCCATCCGGGTGTGTCGGGTCGTTCTTCTCTTAATCCTGTATAAACCCCTCCATCTGGGTGTGTCGGGGCGTCCTCTTATTCCTGTATAATCCCCTCTATCCGGGTGTTTCCTCCTCCTATTCCTGTATAATCCCCTCTTTGCGGGTGTGTCGGGGCATCCTCCTCTTATTCCTATATAATCCCATCTATCCGGGTGTGTCGAGGCGTCCTCCTATTCCTGTAAAATTCTCTCTATCCGGGTGTTTCCTCCTCCTATTCCTGTATAATCCCCTCTATCCGGGTGTTTCCTCCTCCTATTCCTGTATAATCCCCTCCATCCGGGTGTGTTGGGGCATCCTCCTCTTATTCCTGTATAATCCCCTCCATCCGGGTGTGTCGAGGCGTCCTCCTCTTATTCCTGTATAATCCCCTCAATCCAGGTCTGTCAGGCGTCCCCCTCTTATTCCTGTATAATCCCCTCTATCTGAGTGTGTCGAGTCGTCCTCCTCTTATTCCTGTATAATCCCCTCTAACCGGGTGTGTCGGGGCGTCCTTTTATTCCTGTATAATCCTCTCTATCCGCGTGTGTCGGGTCGTCCCCCTCTTATTCCTGTATAATCCGCTCTATCCGGGTGTGTCGGGCGTCCTCCTCTTATTCCTGTATAATCCTCTCTATCCGCGTGTGTCGGGCGTCCTCCTCTTATTCCTGTATAATCCTCTCTATCCGGGTGTTTCCTCCACCTATTCCTGTTTAGTCCCCTCCATCTGGGTGTGTTGGGGCATCCTCCTCTTATTTCTGTATAATCCCCTCCATCCGGGTGTGTCGTGACGTCCTCCTCCTATTCCTGTAAAATCCTCTCTATCCGGGTGTTTCCTCCACCTATTCCTGTTTAGTCCCCTCCATGCGGGTGTGTTGGGGTGTCCTCCTCTTATTCCTGTATAATCCCCTCCATCCGGGTGTGTCGTGGCGTCCTCCTCTTATTCCTGTATAATCCCCTCCATCCGGGTGTGTCGTGGCGTCCTCCTCTTATTCCTGTATAGCCCCCTCCATCCGGGTGTGTCGGGTCGTTCTTCTCTTAATCCTGTATAAACCCCTCCATCTGGGTGTGTCGGGGCGTCCTCCTATTTGTTTATAATTCTCTCCATCTGGGTGTGTCGGGGTGTCCTCTTATTCCTGTATAATCCCCTCTATCCGGGTGTTTCCTCCTCCTATTCCTGTATAATCCCCTCCATCCGGGTGTGTTGGGGCATCCTCCTCTTATTCCTGTATAATCCCCTCCATCCGGGTGTGTCGAGGCGTCCTCCTCTTATTCCTGTATAATCCCCTCAATCCGGGTGTGTCGGAGCGTTCTCCTCTTATTCCTGTATAATCCCCTCCATCTGTGTGTGTCGGGGCGTCCTCCTCCTATTCCTGTATAATCCTCTCTATCCGGGTGTTTCCTCCTCCTATTCCTGTATAATCCCCTCCATTCGGGTGTGTCGTGGCATCCTCCTCTTATTCCTGTATAGTCCCCTCCATCCGGGTGTGTCGGGTCGTTCTTCTCTTATTCCTGTATAATCCCCTCTATCCGGGTGTTTCCTCCCCCTATTCCTGTATAATCCTCTCTATCCGGGTGTTTCCTCCTCCTATTCCTGTATAATCCCCTCCATCCGGGTGTTTCCTCCTCCTATTCCTGTATAATCCCCTCCATCCGGGTGTGTTGGGGCATCATCCTCTTATTCCTGTATAATCCCCTCCATCTGGGTGTGTTGGGGCATCATCCTCCTATTCCTGTATAATCCCCTCCATCCGGGTGTGTTGGGGCATCATTCTCTTATTCCTGTATAATCCCCTCCATCTGGGTGTGTCGAGGCATCCTCCTCTTATTCCTGTATAATCCCCTCCATCTGGGTGTGTCGAGGCGTCCTCCTCTTACTTCTGTATAATTTTTCCTCTATCCGGGTGTGTCGGGGCGTCCTCCTACTATTTGTTTATAATTCCCTCCATCTGGTCGGGGCATCCTCTTATTCCTGTATAATCCCCTCTATCCGGATGTTCCCTCCTCCTATTCCTGTATAATCTCCTCTTTTCGGGTGTGTCGGGGCGTCCTCCTCTTATTCCTCTATAATCCCCTCCATCCGGGTCTGTCGAGACGTCCTCCTCTTATTCCTGTAAATTCCCCTCCATCCGGGTGTGTTGGGGCATTCTCCTCTTATTCCTGTATAATCCCCTCCATCTAAGTGTGTCGGGGCATCTTCCTATTCCTGTATAATCCCCTCTATCCGGGTGTTCCCTCCTCCTATTCCTGTATAATCCCCTCTTTCCAGGTGTGTTGGGGCATCCTCCTCTTATTCCTGTATAATCCCCTCTATCCAGGTGTGTCGAGGCATCCTCCTCCTATTCCTGTATAATCCCCTCTTTCCAGGTGTGTTGGGGCATCCTTTTCTTATTCCTGTATAATCCCCTCTATCCAGGTGTGTCGAGGCGTCCTCCTATTCCTTTAAAATCCTCTCTATCTGCGTGTTTTCTCCTCCTATTCCTGTATAATCCCCTCTTTTCGGGTGTGTCGGGGCGTCCTCCTCTTATTCCTCTATAATCCCCTCCATCCGGGTCTGATGAGACGTCCTCCTCTTATTCCTGTAAATTCCCCTCCATCCGGGTGTGTTGGGGCGTTCTCCTCTTATTCCTGTATAATCCCCTCTATAAGGGTGTGTCGAGTCATCCTCCTATTCCTGTATAATGCTCTCTATCCGGGTGTTTCCTCCTCCTATTCCTGTATAATCCTCTCTATCCGGGTGTTTCCTCCTCCTATTCCTGTATAATCCTCTCTATCCGTGTGTTTCTTCCTCCTATTTCTGTATAATTCCCTGCATCTGGGTGTGGCAGGGCATCCTTCTCTTATTCCTGTATAATCCCCTCTCTCCGGGTGTTTCCTCCTTCTATTCCTGTATAATCCCCTATTCCCGGTGTGTTGGGCTGTTCTCCTCTTATTCCTGTATAATCCCCTCCATCTAAGTGTGTCGGGGCATCTTCCTATTCCTGTATAATCCTCTCTATCCGGGTGTTTCCTCCTCCTATTCCTGGATAATCCCTTCTATCCGGGTTTGTCGGGGTGTTTCCTCCTCCTATTCCTGTATAATCCCCTCTATCCGGGTGTGTCGGGGCGTTCTCCTCTTATTCCTGTATAATGCCCTCTTTCCGGGTGTGTTGGGGCATCCTCCTCTTATTTCTGTATATTCTCCTCCATCGGGCTGTGTCGGGGCATCCTCCTCTTATTCCTTTATAATCCTCTCTATCCGGGTGTGTCGAGATGTCCTCCTCCTATTTCTGTATAATCCCCTCTATCCGGGTGTGTCGGGGCGTCCTCCTCTTATTATTGTATAATCCCCTCCATCCGGGTGTGTCGAGGTGTCCTCCTCTTATTTCTGTATAATCAGGTGATTTTCCTATTTCATGACGTAAAGTCATGATTTTATTAAAGACCCGGAGGCGAGTATTGCTATTCTCCTTCTTTACTCTGACCAATAGCAGCAAAGATAAAAAGAAAATACTGAACATTTGAACAGCCCCTCCCCATAGTCCCAGTATAACAGGCCACTCCGCCTGCAAATCCTCCTCTTTCTTTGTAACTCAAGTCCGAACATCCAACAGAACCGGAAAAACCAAGAGTCCCAGAACATCATGGAACAACAACCGCCTTCCATCCGGAAGCGAAACGGGAAGAGCCGGAAACAGCGCCGAAGGATGCTCCTCGTCCTGTCCACATCAACCTAACGGCCGGAACCAAACTGCCGACGACGTAGACCAACAGACACCGCACACCGGGCCGGTCTCAACCTGAAAAGGTGAAAAACAGAAAATGACAGTAACAAAATTGGGACATGGCATCCAAAATCAACTGGTTGCGATAAACCTACTCAGGAAAAACTCATAGAGTTAAGATCAACATGCGCATGACAACAAATCAATAATATCTGCAGAATAAACATCATTCATAATAATAAACAAACATATAGGGAGGGAACTCAGGGTGGGCAATACTCGCCTCCGTGTCTTTAATAAAATCATGACTTTACGTCATGAAATAGGAAAATCACCTGATTTTATTACAAGACCCGGAGGCTCATATTGCGAGTTCAAAGTTAAGACAAATTCTCAATGATTGATGAGAAGACGTGAGGACCTGGCCGAAAGTAAAATTCTCTGAACGTGGATACTCTGGACCAGTCCGCCAATTTCAAAATGTCCTCCAACCTGGCGCCAGACACCGCCAAAGAGGTAGCGGATGCCCCCCTAGCGGAATGTGCCGAAAAAATGGAAGTGTCCACGCCAACTCCATGATCCACTTCATCCACCTAGCCAGCGTGGGAGTGGTCACCGGGGCAAAAGGAAGAATGGTAGAGAGGAAAAGATGAGAAAACTCCCGTGATCGATGAATGGAAGTGCGAGCTTCATACTCCTTGAGGCATTCCACCGGACAGAGAGAAGGCGAGGCCGGGAAAGCCGGATAAGCGACTGAGCGTATGTGAGACTTGGTCCTCCTAGAGATGTCAAAGGAGACCCCCTCCGGAGTATACGAGCGGGCATCATAATCCAAAGCCTGGACGTCAGACACCCGCTTGCAGGAAATTAGACAGAAAAGAGTGACGAGCTTCGCCGACAGTTGCCTTAAGGACAGGTCTGAATTCTGAGGCCAAGAAGATAGAAACGAAAGGACACAAGACACGTCCCAAGTAGCCGAAAATCTAGGTCTAGGAGGCCGAGACATCCGAGAGCCACGCAATAGACGGCATACCAAGGATGTTGCCCCGCAGGAGTACCGTCAAACCCCTGGTGGGACGCAGAAATGGCCGACCTGAAAAGGCTGATCGTGCGATAGGCCTTGCCCTGGTCGAAAAGAGAAGATAGGAAGTGCAAGATCTCCGTCACAGGTGCCGAAACGGGATCCAAGTCCCTAGCCACGCACCAGCGATCCCAAGATCCCCAGGCAGATCTGTAAGATCTTCTGGTTCCTGGGGCCCAAGCGTTCTCCAACAGGACTCTAGCTGTTCCCGAAACTCCCGGGACCTCCCAGGGTCCCCTGAAATTCGACACGCCAACAGGCGCAGAGATCCGTCCAGGAGGAGAGGATGTAGCTGGTGATTCGGACCTCGGAGGAGAGTCTGAGATGTCGGGAGCAAGTACGGGGTCTCTATCATCATCTCCAGAAGGTGAGGAAACCACGACTGGGAAGTCCAAAACGGGACCAGCAGAACCAGATCCGCTGAATGACGGCGTACGTGAATCAGGGTCCTGGGGATCAGCTGGAAGGGGGGGAATGCGTAAAGCAGACCCCGCGACCAATCCTGTAGGAACGCGTCCACAGCTTCGGCCTCCGGGTCCGGGCGCCAACTGTAGAAACGTGGCAGCTGCGTGTTCAGGCGGGAGGCAAACAGGTCGATACAGCAAGGCCCCCAAAGAGACGTTAAGGAACGGAACACCGCTGGATCTAACTGCCAGTCGCTGGAGTCGGAGAGATATCGAGAGCTCCAATCCGCCCGAATGTTCTGGACGCCCGGAAGATATTCCGCCAAGACAATCAACTCCTTGTCTAGACAGTAGTCCCAGAAATCCTTCGCCAACCGAGATAGGATGGTGGAACGTGTACCGCCCATGCCGTTGATGTAACGCACTGCCGACACGTTGTCCATGCGAAGTTGAATGCAGGCCTTGGCCGTGTCTCTCGTGAAACTCTTGATTGCGAACGAACCTGCCAACAGTTCCAGCGCATTGATATGGAATCCCGCTTCGTCCGCTGACCAGCCGCCTCCGGTTGAGATCCCCTCGCAGTGAGCTCCCCAGCCCGACAGGCTGGCATCCGAATCCACCACGAAGTCCGGGCGATGACCGAAAATAGCCTTGCCGTTCCAAGCCTGTAAATTGTGGATCCACCAGGATAGCTCCTCCTTGGTTTCCTCGTCCAGGGAAATCCAGTCCGCATAGGAAGCCCCCCTCCGGAGGTGGAAAATCTTCAGTCGCTGGAGGGCCCGGTAATGTAGTGGGGCTGGGAAGACCGCCTGGATAGAAGAAGCCAGAAGGCCTATGATCCTGGCTAGTTGACGCAACGGGATCTGGGAGGACGACCTGGCTCTGCACAACTCCTTCCGAATGGACCGAACCTTGGTCGGTGGTAGGCTGAGAGTCCCCGCCGTGGAATCCACCAGAAACCCCAGGAACTCCATCTCGCGAGCCGGGGCGAGACAGGACTTCTCCTGATTGAGAAGGAAACCCAGATCCAACAGGAGATCCATCGTCCAGCGAAGGTGATTCAGTAACACCGCATGATCCTGTGCCATGATCAGGATGTCGTCCAGATAGACGATGAGGCGAACTCCCCGACTGCGCAGCCAGGCCATAGCAGGGCGCATCAGCTTGGTGAAGCACCACGGAGCAGAAGAGAGGCCGAAAGGGAGGCATGTAAACCGCCAAATCCTGTCCTTCCAAAGGAAACATAGAAGGTTCCTGGACGCGTCCTCGACAGGGACGGTAAGATACGCGTCCTTCAGGTCCAACTTGACCATCCAATCGCCCACCTGAAGTAGGTCCCGCAGGAGATGGATGCCCTCCATCTTGAAATGGCGGTACCTGACGAACGCGTTGAGAGCGCGTAAATTGATGACGGGCCGAAGCTGGCCCCCTTTTTTCGCCACCAAGAAAATGTTGCTGATTATCGCACCAGTGGATGCCGGAGCCGGCTCTATGGCCCCTTTGCGGAAGAGATCTGATAGCTCTGAGTCCACAAGTATGCGGCTCTCTACCGACAGCACTGCCGGGTGTGGGGGCGGGATGGATAGGTGAGAAGATGTCAGCTCTATGTGGAAACCCCTGACCGTGGAGAGAATCCATTGGTCCGAGGTGATGCGCGACCAAGCTCGAGAAAAGAGCTGGAGTCTGCCCCCTACACAAACAGTTGAAGAATTGAAATGAGGCATCGGTCTTACCATAAGGTCGTCTGGAACCAGGGTTTCCTCTGTATCCTCTAGGCCTCCAGGATCCTCCCCGGGAAGGGAAGAAGGATGATGTCTCTCGCCTCTGCTCCTGGAACGCAGGTCTCTGGGAGAAGGAGCCTCTGCCCGTAGCACGGGATTGGAAGTGGGCACGGCCGGACAGACGGCCCCTGAAACTGCCGGCCCTGGTAGAGACCCTACCGTGAAACACCCGTTTCATTGAACTCTGGGCCTTATCGAGTGCTGTAAAGGCACCGACAAAACGTCCTAAGTCCTTAATAAAGGACTCGCCAAACAGTAAGCCCTGGGCCTCCTTACCGGCTTCAGTGAGCGCCAAGTTGGAGAGTTTAGGCTCAATCTTGAAAAGTATGGCCTTGCGCCGTTCAATGGCCAGGGACGTGTTGACGTTTCCTGCCACACAAATCGCGCGCTGCACCCACTCGCGCAGCTCTAGAGGGTCTACCTGCTTACCCTCGGCCTTGGCAGCCTCGGCAAGGTCAAAAATCTTTGCCAGGGGGCCAAATATGTCCAGGAGCTTGTCCTGACAGGCACGCAGGGCCGACTCCAGACCCTTCCTCGGATTCCACCCAGATTTGGTGAGGAATTGGGTCATTTTAGGGTCTACCGCTGGAGTCTCGCACACCCTGTTGGGAATTACGGGTCTGGGGCATTCCGCCCTAAGCTTGTTGCGCGCCTCTTGGAGAGGGGGCAACGCACGCGGGCCTCCAAATATTTGGAGACATGCTCCAACGGCAACCACTCCGCAGACCGAGGGTGGTGTAGGGAATCCGGGTCAAAGAGAGGTTGCCCTGATGGGTCCGTCAAGGACACGTCTGCTGCCGAAAGCATGGAGCTGCACCCGGGTAAGGGATTAGAATCTATGACCCCAGAAGGGTCGTCCTCTGCCTCCTCAAAGGCGTCATCTATCGCCTCCTCATCAGAACCGACTTCAGAGCCGGAAGCTGTATCCTGTTGTGCTCTAGCACTTTTCCAACTGCGCGTATGTTCTGCCTGACGCGTACAGGCTCTCTTGCGCGAACCCAGCGCGCCAACATTGGTGGAGACAACGTCACCAGTCAAGCGTGTTCTGGAGGCAGGCCCTGGCCCGGTAGGTTTAGAAACCGTAGCGGGCTGTGGGGTGGGAGAGGCAGCTGGATGGGTTGCAAGGGCCTGGGCAATAGACTGGGAAATGACCGAAGTCATTGATCCCATGGCCGCAGCAATCACATTAGATAAGGTAGTTTGAAAAACCAGGGAAGGATCCGCAGAGGGCGTCCCAGTATCACAATCATCCCCAGAAGGGGTTAAATCAGCTTGAGGCATATCCTCTTCCATAGGGCCCTGCCCACTGAGATTTGTATTAGGCATAATCACAGCCTGCCTCTAGATAGGTAGTGATAGGGTTAATCTGAAAAAACACAAATCCTACGCTATGCACTCCGCTGGTGAGGATTTTCCCCAGCCAGGGAGAGGAACTAGAGTGGGGGAGAAAAGCCTGACCGAAGGTAGGAGCCGGAGAGCAGAGGGGTCGCCGAGCACAGGAGCCGGAGAGCAGACGCAGAGCAGAGGTTCGCCGAGACTCCGGAGCGCCGCACTGACCGGAAGCGGAAGCGCCCGAGATCTCGCGAGATCTCGGGCGGAGCGAAGCGCGGCAAGCAGGAGCGCCGGCGGCAAGATCAGAGGTGAGCCGCGGCGCGAAAAGGGAAGCCAATGGGGGAGGGAGACCGAGGGGGAGTGCGCAGGTGAAAAGGACTGAGGGAAAAAACTCAGCAGAAGCAAAAATCAAAACCCCGATCAGGGGAAGGGACAGACAGAAGGGGGATGATAACCCCAAAGGAGATAATCGGAACACAGGGTACTCCTGAATAACAGGGACACCAGAGTTGTGCTAAAGGAAAAACACAGCACCAGACAATGGGAGATCCCACAAACAACCTGTAAACAATAGAATATCCCATAAACCCAAAAAGGGGAAAAACCACAATAAGAGAAAACAGTAATAGTAATCAGACAAATATCACAGGTACTTATCTCTGCGGTCAGCAGCAAAGAAAGAGGAGGATTTGCAGGCGGAGTGGCCTGTTATACTGGGACTATGGGGAGGGGCTGTGCAAATGTTCAGTATTTTCTTTTTATCTTTGCTGCTATTGGTCAGAGTAAAGAAGGAGAATAGCAATACTCGCCTCCGTGTCTTGTAATAAAATCCCCTCTATCCGGGTGTGTCGGGGCATCCTCCTCCTATTTGTTTATAATTCCCTCCATCTGGGTGTGTCGGGCATCCTTTTATTCCTGTATAATCCCCTCTATCCGGGTGTTTCCTCCTCTTATTCCTGTATAATCCCCTCTATCTGGGTGTGTCGATGCGTCCTCCTATTCCTGTAAAATCCTCTCTATCCAGGTGTTTCCTCCTCCTATTCCTGTATAATCCCCTCCATCCGGGTGTGTTGGGGCATCCTCCTCTTATTCCTGTATAATCCCCTCCATTCGGGTGTGTCGGGGCGTTCTCCTCTTATTCCTGTATAATTCCCTTCATCTGGGTGTGTCGGGGCGTCCGCCTCTTATTCCTGTATAATCCTCTCTATCCGGGTGTTTCCTCCTCCTATTCCTGTATAATCCCCTCTATCCGGGTGTGTCGAGGCATCCTCCTCTTATTCCTGTATAATCCCCTCCATCCGGGTGTGTTGAGGCATTCTACTCTTATTCCTGTATAATCCCCTCCATCTGGATGTGTCGGGGCGTCCTCCTCTTATTTTTGTATAATGCTCTCTATCCGGGTGTTTCCTCCTCCTATTCCTGTATAATACTCTCTATCCAGGCGTTTCCTCCTCCTATTCCTGTATAATCCCCTCCATCCGGGTGTGGCGGGCTGTTCTCCTCTTATTCCTGTATAATCCCCTCTATTTGGGTGTTTCAAGTCATCCTCTTATTCCTGTATAATTCTCTCTATTCAGGTGTTTCCTCCTCCTATTCCTGTATAATACTCTTTATCCAGGTGTTTCCTCCACCTATTCCTGTATAATACTCTTTATCCAGGTGTTTCCTCCTCCTATTCCTGTATAATACTCTTTATCCAGGTGTTTCCTCCTCCTATTCCTGTATAATACTCTTTATCCAGGTGTTTCCTCCTCCTATTCCTGTATAATACTCTTTATCCAGGTGTTTCCTCCACCTATTCCTGTATAATCCCCTCTATCCATGTGTGTCGGGGCATCTCCTCATATTCCTGTATAATCCGCTTTATCCGGGTGTGCCGGGGCGTCCTCCTATTCCTGTATTATCCCCTCTTTCCAGGTGTGTGGGGGCATCCTCCTCTTATTCCTGTATAATACTCTCTATCCGGGTTTTTCTCCTCCTATTCCTGTATAATACTCTCTATCCGGGTGTTTCCTCCTCCTATTCCTGTATAATCCCCTCTTTCCGGGTGTGTCGAGGGGTCCTCCTCTTATTCCTGTATAATCCCCTCCATCCGGGTGTGTCGAGGCGTCCTCCTCTTATTCCTGTATAATCCCCTCTTTCTGGGTGTGTAGGGGCGTCCTCTTCTTATTCCTGTATAATCCCCTCTATCCGGGTGTGTTGAGTCATCCTCCTATTCCTGTATAATCCTCTCTATCCGGGTGTTTCCTCCTCCTATTCCTGTATATTCCTCTTGTAAAGGATCTCCTGGCACCCCGACCGGGAACCTCCGTTAATGGATGCTCCCAGTGCCTCCAGAGGACTCCAAGCACTCCACTTGACACTGATACCACCACAGGAACAGCTCTTACAAGAACTAGGAGTAATAGCCAGGGGAGTATACACGCATAGCAATCCCCACACACGAGACGAGGCTCTATGTTGAATGTAAAATAGGAACTCTTTATTTGAACACACAGCATTGATTTATACACATCTTCCAACAAGGTTACCACCCACAGGGTTTTGTAAAAACAGCCAATCACATGCATTTACAGTATTGAAACCTTCCCAGCAATTGTACACAAACCCCCTTCCCTCTGTCTGTAACGCAATCAACAAAATACAATGAGCATTGTCTTTGATGCAATTAACTAACACACTGGCATTGTCTGAGACGCAATCAACAAAATACAATTACCAATAACACAAAGGCTACAACCCACATGGAATCCTCCCCTCTGCCTGTGATATAATCATGGTACATAATCACCACAGGCAGGAGAATACACAATGTCCTCTGTCCTGGAGATAATCGAGTTATAATTCAATTATCTCTCAGGACAAAGGGACATCGCCAATACACCCAGAGAGACAATGGAACAGACCTCACTACTCAATATATACAATGTCCCACCATTTACAATACACAGACATTTAACATCCCAAAATGGCACGAATTAGACCAGGGGTTCAAGTAAGTACAAGTCCTCTGTGAACAATAGCAGCAAAGAAATACTGAACACGTGATCAGCCCCTCCCCATAGTCTCAGTATAACAGGCCGCTCCGCCTGCATAGCCTCCTCTTTCTTTGTAAACTGAGTCCAATAATCCAAACTGAACTGGAAAAAACCAACAGTCCCAGAACATCATGGGAAAAACGCCTTCCGTCCGGAAGCGAACCGACAGCAACTTGAACCAATCCGTCGACTGATGCTCCCCGTCATGTCCACATCGAAATGATCGGCTGGAACCGAACTGCCGACCCTCAGAACCACGATGTAGTCCAACGAAAAACTGCACACCAGGCCGGTCTCAACCTGAAAGTTGAAAAAAGTGAGAATGACAGAAACAGATTGTTAAACTGTATCCAAAACCAAATGGTTGCGAAAAAGCTACTCGAGAAAAAACTCAGAGTTAAAACCATAATGCATCGACATCATATCAACACCGTCCACAGTCTAAACATATATAAACATAGGGAGGGGAGAACATTGGGTGGGCAATACTCACCTCCGTGTCTTTAATAAAATCATGACTTTACGTCAGGAAATAGGAAAATAATCTGATTTTATTACAAGACCCGGAGGCTCCTATTGCGAGTTCAAAGTCTAAGACATGTTATCAATGATTGAAGAGAAAACATGAGGAACTGGTCTAAAATAAAATTCTCTGAACGTGGAAACTCTGGACCAATCTGCCAATTTTAATATGTCCTCCAGTCTAGCGCCGGAGACCGCCAAAGAGGTAGCAGATGCCCCCTAGCGGAATGTGCTGTGAAAATTGATGTGTCAACGCCCGCCAATTCCACGACCCACTTCATCCACCTCGCCAGCGTGGGAGTCGTCACTGGAGCAAAGGGGCGAATAGTAGAAATGAAGAGCTGAGGAAATTCCTGAGATCGATGAGAAGTGCGAGCCTCATATTCTTTGAGGCATGTCACGGGACAAAGCGAAGGCGAGGTCGGGAAAGCAGGGTACGAGACCGAACGTATGTGGGTCTTTGTCCTCCTAGAAATGTCGAAAGTGACGCCATCTGGGGTGTACGAGCGGGCATCATGATCCAAAGCCCGGACGTCTGACACCCGTTTGCAGGAAACCAAACAGAAAAGGGTGACAAGCTTCGCGGACAGTTGCCTAAGGGAAAGGTCTGAATTCTGAGGCCAAGAGGACAAGAATGAGAGGACATATGACACGTCCCAAGTGGCGGAAAACCTCGTCTTGGAGGCCGAGACATATGGTTCCTGGGGCCCATGCGTTTTCTAAAAGGACTTTAGCTGTCCCCGAAACTCCCGGGACCTCCCAGGGTCCCCTGAAATCCGACACGCCAACAGGCGCACGGATCCGTCCAAAAGTAGAGGATGCGGTTGGTGATGTGGGCCGCGGAGGAGTCTGAGACATCGGGAGCAGCAGCGGAAGGTGGGGAAACCATGATTGGGAGCTCCAGAACGAAACTAGAAGTGTCAGATCGGCAGCGTAACGGCGGACTTGAATCAGGGTCCGGGGAATCAGTTGGAACAGAGGAAATGCGTAGAGAAGGCCATTGGACCAATCCTGTAGAAACGCGTCCACCGCTTCCGGGTCCGGGCGCCAGCTGTAGAACCGCGGCAGCTGCGTGTTCAGGCGGGAGGCAAACAGGTCGATGCAGAACGGCCCCCAAATCGACGTTAATGAAAGGAATACCGTTGGATCTAACTGCCAATCGCTGGAGTCCGGTAGATAACGAGAGCTCCAATCCGCGTGAATGTTGTGGACGCCAGGAAGATATTCCGCCAGGACAATCAAATCCTTGGATAGGCAGTAGTCCCAGAAGTCCTTCGCCAAACTTGATAATATGGTGGAACGGGTGCCGCCCATGCCATTGATGTAACGCACTGCCGACACATTGTCCATTCGTAATTGAATGCACGAACTGGCCGTGTCCCTCGTAAAGCTCTTGATTGCGAATTAACCCGCCAAAAGTTCCAGCGCGTTGATGTGAAATCCCGCTTCGGTCTCTGACCAGCCACCTCCGGTCGCGATCCCCTCGCAGTGTGCCCCCCAGCCCGACAGGCTGGCATCCGAGTCCACCGTGAAATCTGGACGATGACCAAAAATAGCCTTGCCGTTCCAGGCGTGCAAGTTGTGGATCCACCAGGATAGCTCTTCCTTGGTCTCCTCGTCCAAGGAGATCCAATCCGCATAGGAAGCCCCCGTCCGCAGATGAGAAATCTTCAGGCGTTGCAGTGCCCGGTAATAGAGCGGGGCTGGGAATACTGCCTGAATAGACGAGGCTAGACGTCCGATTATCCTCGCCAGTTGACGCAGTGGGATCTGGGTAGAAGACCTCGCTCTGTGCAATTCTTTCCAAATAGACCGAATCTTGGCCGATGGTAGGCTGAGGGTCCCTGCCGTGGAATCCACCATGAACCCGAGGAACTCTATTTTGTGAGATGGGGTGAGACAGGATTTGTCCTGGTTGAGCAGGAAGCCCAGGCCGGATAGAAGATCCAGTGTCCAGCGAAGGTGGTCTAGCAACACCGAACGATCCTGAGCCATGATCAGGATGTCGTCCAGGTATAAGATGAGACGTACTCCTCGACTGCGTAGCCAGGCCACGGCCGGGCGCATCAGCTTGGTAAAGCACCATGGGGCCGATGAGAGGCCGAATGGGAGACACGTAAACCGCCAAATCCTGTCTTTCCAGGAGAAACAGGCGATCCCTGGATGCATCCTCTACTGGGACCATCAGATAAGCGTCTTTTAGGTTCAGTTTGACCATCCAGTCGCTTACCTGCAGTAAGTCTCGAAGAAGATGGATGCCCTCCATCTTGAAGTGGCGGTATCTGACAAACGCGTTGAGGGCGCGTAAATTGATGACAGGCCGCATTTGGCACCCTTTCTTTGCCATTAGGAAAATGTTGCTGATTATCCCCGATGGGGATCCCGGGGCTGGCTCTATGGCTCCCTTGCGGAATAAATCCGATAATTCGGTGTCCACCAGTTTTTGGCTCGCCTCCGACAGCACCGCAGGGCGTGGAGGCAGAATGGACAGTGGGAAGGTCGTAAGTTCGATGTGGAAACCCCTGACCGTGGATAGGACCCATTGGTCCGAGGTAATGTGAGCCCAAGCTCGAGAAAAAAAAGACTGAGTCTGCCCCCGACATAAACGTTCAAAGAATTGAAATGAGGTAGCAGTCTTACCGTAAGGTCGTCTGGAACTAGGGCTTCCTCTGTAGCCTCTCGATCGCCAGGATCCTCCCCGGGAAGGGAAAAGAGATGTTGACCCTTGTCTTTGTTCTTGAACTGCAGGTCTCTGGGAGAAGGAGCCTCGACCCGTACCACGGGATTGAAAATTGGCACAGCCAGACAGACCGCCCCTGAAACTGCCAGCCCTGGTAGAGACCCTACCATGAAAAACCCGTTTTATCGAGGCCTGGGCTTTATCAAGAGCAGTGAATGCCCCAACAAATCGTCCTAGGTCCTTGATGAAGGACTCACCAAATAAAAGGCCTTGGGCCTCCTTCCCTGTTTCCGTAAGCGCTAAGTTGGACAACTTAGGCTCTATTTTGAATAATATGGCTTTACGTCTTTCAATAGCCAGGGACGTGTTAACGTTGCCCGCTATACAAATTGCGCGTTGCACCCACTCGCGCAGCTCAACAGGATCTACTTGCCTGTTCTCGGCCCTTGCCGCTTCGGCTAGGTCGAACAATTTTGCCAGTGGGACGAATATGTCGAGGAGTTTATCCTGACAGGAGCGTAAAGCAGACTTCAGACCCTTATGCGGATTCCACCCGGATTTAGTGAGGAATTGGGTCATCTTGGGGTCTACAGATGGGGTCTCGCAAACTCTATTGGGGATAATGGGCCTGGGGCATTCTGCCCTAAGTTTGTTGCATGCCTCTTTGGAAAGAGGGCAGCGCAAGCGAGCCTCCAAGTATTTGGATACGTGATCCAATGGTAACCACTCCGCCGACCTAGGATGGTGGAGTGAATCCGGATCAAATAAAGGTTCCCCAGAGGGATCCGTTAAAGGTGCAGGATTGATATCTGCAGCAGCAATCAGGGAGCTACACCCGGGTAGGGGGTTAGAATCCATGACCCCGGAGGGGTCCCCCTCTGCCTCCTCAAAGGCGTCATCTATAGCCTCCTCATCGGATCCGACATCAGAGTCAGTATCTACATCTTGCTGTGCTCTCGCACATTTCCAATTTCGCTTACGTTCTGCCTGACGCGTACAGGCTGTTTTGCGCAGACCTAGCGTGCCAACATTGGTGGGAACATCATCACCAGTCACACGTTTTCTGGAGGCAGATGGCCCTGGCCCGGCTGGCTTAGAAGCCATAGCGGGCTGCGGGATTTGTGAGGCAGCTGGATGGGACGCTAGGGCCTGAGCAATAGATTGAGATATAACCGATGTCATAGATCCCATTGTTGCTGCGATGGCATTAGAGACTGATGCCTGCAGGGCCAGAGACTGTGCATTAGGGCAGTGTTTCCCAACCAGTGTGCCTCCAGCTGTTGCAAAACTACAACTCCCAGCATGCCCGCACAGCCAAAGGTTGTCAAGGCATACTGGGAGTTGTAGTTTTGCAACAGCTGGAGGCACACTGGTTGGGAAACACTGCATTAGGGGATACACCAGCTTGAAAATCAACTCCAGAAGGGCTTAATTCCACGTGAGGGTTAATCTCCTCCACTGGACCCCCATCGGAAGGGGTGATCCCTATGGGTGGTGTATTAGGCATATTAAATGTCACACTAACAGTAACACTGAGAAAAACCTAAAACTGCTGGCAAGAGGATTTTCCCCAGGCCAGAGAGAGACAAAGGGAAAGAAAAAACCTGCTGGACAATCCCCTGGGTGGGCCGAGGCAGCAGAGCTCCGGAGCGCTGCAACTGGAAATGGCCGGAAGAGGAGGTGCCCGAGATCTCGCGAGATCTCGGGCGCGCGCGCCTGCTGAGGCCGGAGAGCGCCGAGGCTGTAAGAGGTGAAAGGAACCAAGCTAGAAAGGCGGTAAACGGACGCCGAAGGAACCGGAGCGGTAGGAAACCAGGTAAGAGCAGAAGCGCAGACAGAAAGAAACGGGCAAGAAAAACCTAGAGGATTAAACACTCGGAAAATGAACCTGTAGTAGAAATGTAAATACAATAAACAGCAATAGCATCCAGGAGTTATCACCAAGTACTTATCTCTGCGGTCAGCAGCAAAGAAAGAGGAGGCTATGCAGGCGGAGCGGCCTGTTATACTAGGACTATGGGGAGGGGCTGATCACGTGTTCAGTATTTCTTTGCTGCTCTTGGTCAGAGTAAAGAAGGAGAATAGCAATAGGAGCCTCCGGGTCTTGTAATAAAATCCTCTCTATCCGGGTGTGTCGGGGCATCCTCCTCCTATTCCTGTATAATCCCCTCTTTCCGGGTGTGCCGGGGCGTCCTCCTCTTATTCCTGTATAATCCCCTCCTTTTGGGTGTGTCGAAGCATCCTCCTCTTATTCCTCTATAATCCCCTCCATTTGGGTGCGTCGAGGCGTCCTCCTCTTATTCCTCTATAATCCCCTCCATTTGGGTGCGTCGAGGCGTCCTCCTCTTATTCCTGTATAATCCCCTCCATCCGGGTGTGTCGGGGCGTCCTCTTATTTCTGTATAATCTTCTCTATCCGGGTGTTTCCTCCTCTTATTCCTGTATAATCCTCCTCTTATTCCTCCATCTGGGTGTGTCGGGGCGTTCTCCTCTTATTCCTTTATAATCCCCTTCATCTGGGTGTGTCGGGGCGTCCTCCTCTTATTTCTGTATAATCCCCTCTATCCGGGTGTTTCCTTCTCCTATTCCTGTATAATCCCCTCCATCCGGGTGTGTCGGGGCGTTCTCCTCTTATTCCTGTATAATCCTCTCTATCCAGATGTTTCCTCCTCCTATTCCTGTATAATCCCCTCTTTCCGGGTGTGCCGGGGTGTCCTCCTCTTATTCCTGTATAATCCTCCTCTTATTCCTCCATCTGGGTGTGTCGGGGCGTCCTCCTCCTATTCCTGTATAATCCCCTCTATCCGGGTGTTTCCTTCTCCTATTCCTGTATAATCCCCTCTATCCGGGTGTTTCCTTCTCCTATTCCTGTATAATCCCCTCTATCCGGGTGTTTCCTTCTCCTATTCCTGTATAATCCTCTCTATCCGGGTGTTTCCTTCTCCTATTCCTGTATAATCCTCCTCTTATTCCTCCATCTGGGTGTGTCGGGGCGTCCTCCTCCTATTCCTGTATAATCCCCTCTATCCGGGTGTTTCCTTCTCCTATTCCTGTATAATCCCCTCTATCTGGGTGTTTCCTCCCCCTATTCCTGTATAATCCTCTCTATCCGGGTGTTTCCTCCCCCTATTCCTGTATAATCCTCTCTATCCGGGTGTTTCCTTCTCCTATTCCTGTATAATCCCCTCTATCCGGGTGTTTCCTTCTCCTATTCCTGTATAATCCCCTCTATCCGGGTGTTTCCTTCTCCTATTCCTGTATAATCCCCTCTATCCGGGTGTTTCCTTCTCCTATTCCTGTATAATCCCCTCTATCCGGGTGTTTCCTTCTCCTATTCCTGTATAATCCCCTCTATCCGGGTGTTTCCTTCTCCTATTCCTGTATAATCCTCTCTATCCGGGTGTTTCCTTCTCCTATTCCTGTATAATCCCCTCTATCCGGGTGTTTCCTTCTCCTATTCCTGTATAATCCCCTCTATCCGGGTGTTTCCTTCTCCTATTCCTGTATAATCCCCTCTATCCGGGTGTTTCCTTCTCCTATTCCTGTATAATCCTCTCTATCCGGGTGTTTCCTCCCCCTATTCCTGTATAATCCTCTCTATCCGGGTGTTTCCTTCTCCTATTCCTGTATAATCCTCTCTATCCGGGTGTTTCCTCCTCCTATTCCTGTCTAATCCCCTCCATCCGGGTGTTTCCTCCTCCTATTCCTGTATAATCCCCTCTATCTGGGTGTTTCCTTCTCCTATTCCTGTTTAATCCCCTCTTTCCGGGTGTTTCCTTCTCCTATTCCTGTATAATCCCCTCTTTCCGGGTGTGTTGGGGACACTTTCCTCCAGTATAGCACTGACCCCTATGATTAGAAGATCCCAGTATTTCTGCAGCCTTCGTGGAGGGGCGCTAGGTCCCAGTTCACACCAGTGCTCAGGTCCCGTCCAGGGCAGGTGTGGAGCTGTGCTCTCCAGAGAGGACGTTATCTCCTGATTATTACACTCCAGCTGAGGCTCGTTAGTGACAAGCACCCGGTAGCACGCACGCCTCTGCTCTACACGTGTGTGGCCGCTCCTGAACCCTCTCCTCCTGTTATTCCCTGCCTATGCTGGCTGTAGCTGTGGGCAGTAATGACACGAGACCCGTGTGCTGCACACGCCATTTACATGTAGACAATTAATGGATGCCTTTTTCAGCTGGCCAGAGGTTTTTTCTATTACATGTCATGTAGGTATCTCTTATCTGCCTGAGCACGCCCACTGCATGTATCCGAAATACACCCAGCTGCTGGAACATGTGCCTGAGCACACTCACTGCATGTATCCGGAATACACCCAGCTGCTGGAACATGTGCCTGAGCACGCCCACTGCACGCACACCTGCAATACACCCAGCTGCTGGAACATGTGCCTGAGCACGTCCACTGCATGTATCCGGAATACACCCAGCTGCTGGAACATGTGCCTGAGCACACTCACTGCATGTATCCGAAATACACCCAGCTGCTGGAACATGTGCCTGAGCACGCCCACTGCATGTATCCGAAATACACCCAGCTGCTGGAACATGTGCCTGAGCACACTCACTGCATGTATCCGGAATACACCCAGCTGCTGGAACATGTGCCTGAGCACGCCCACTGCACGCACACCTGCAATACACCCAGCTGCTGGAACATGTGCCTGAGCACGCCCACTGCATGTATCCGGAATACACCCAGCTGCTGGAACATGTGCCTGAGCACGTCCACTGCATGTATCCGGAATACACCCAGCTGCTGGAACATGTGCCTGAGCACGTCCACTGCATGTATCCGGAATACACCCAGCTGCTGGAACATGTGCCTGAGCACACTCACTGCATGTATCCGAAATACACCCAGCTGCTGGAACATGTGCCTGAGCACACTCACTGCATGTATCCGGAATACACCCAGCTGCTGGAACATGTGCCTGAGCACGCCCACTGCATGTATCCGGAATACACCCAGCTGCTGGAACATGTGCCTGAGCACGTCCACTGCATGTATCCGGAATACACCCAGCTGCTGGAACATGTGCCTGAGCACACTCACTGCATGTATCCGAAATACACCCAGCTGCTGGAACATGTGCCTGAGCACACTCACTGCATGTATCCGAAATACACCCAGCTGCTGGAACATGTGCCTAAGCACGCCCACTGCACGCACACCTGCAATACACCCAGCTGCTGGAACATGTGCCTGAGCACGTCCACTGCATGTATCCGGAATACACCCAGCTGCTGGAACATGTGCCTGAGCACACTCACTGCATGTATCCGAAATACACCCAGCTGCTGGAACATGTGCCTGAGCACGCCCACTGCATGTATCCGAAATACACCCAGCTGCTGGAACATGTGCCTGAGCACACTCACTGCATGTATCCGGAATACACCCAGCTGCTGGAACATGTGCCTGAGCACGCCCACTGCACGCACACCTGCAATACACCCAGCTGCTGGAACATGTGCCTGAGCACGTCCACTGCATGTATCCGGAATACACCCAGCTGCTGGAACATGTGCCTGAGCACGCCCACTGCATGTATCCGGAATACACCCAGCTGCTGGAACATGTGCCTGAGCACGTCCACTGCATGTATCCGGAATACACCCAGCTGCTGGAACATGTGCCTGAGCACGTCCACTGCATGTATCCGGAATACACCCAGCTGCTGGAACATGTGCCTGAGCACACTCACTGCATGTATCCGAAATACACCCAGCTGCTGGAACATGTGCCTGAGCACACTCACTGCATGTATCCGGAATACACCCAGCTGCTGGAACATGTGCCTGAGCACGCCCACTGCATGTATCCGGAATACACCCAGCTGCTGGAACATGTGCCTGAGCACGTCCACTGCATGTATCCGGAATACACCCAGCTGCTGGAACATGTGCCTGAGCACACTCACTGCATGTATCCGAAATACACCCAGCTGCTGGAACATGTGCCTGAGCACACTCACTGCATGTATCCGAAATACACCCAGCTGCTGGAACATGTGCCTGAGCACACTCACTGCATGTATCCGGAATACACCCAGCTGCTGGAACATGTGCCTGAGCACGCCCACTGCATGTATCCGGAATACACCCAGCTGCTGGAACATGTGCCTGAGCACGTACACTGCATGTATCCGGAATACACCCAGCTGCTGGAACATGTGCCTGAGCACACTCACTGCATGTATCCGAAATACACCCAGCTGCTGGAACATGTGCCTGAGCACACTCACTGCATGTATCCGAAATACACCCAGCTGCTGGAACATGTGCCTGAGCACACTCACTGCATGTATCCGAAATACACCCAGCTGCTGGAACATGTGCCTGAGCACGCTCACTGCATGTATCCGAAATACACCCAGCTGCTGGAACATGTGCCTGAGCACACTCACTGCATGTATCCGAAATACACCCAGCTGCTGGAACATGTGCCTGAGCACACTCACTGCATGTATCCGGAATACACCCAGCTGCTGGAACATGTGCCTGAGCACGCCCACTGCATGTATCCGGAATACACCCAGCTGCTGGAACATGTGCCTGAGCACGCCCACTGCATGTATCCGGAATACACCCAGCTGCTGGAACATGTGCCTGAGCACGCCCACTGCATGTATCCGGAATACACCCAGCTGCTGGAACATGTGCCTAAGCACGCCCACTGCCATGTATCCGGAATACACCCAGCTGCTGGAACATGTGCCTGAGCACACTCACTGCATGTATCCGAAATACACCCAGCTTCTGGAACATGTGCCTGAGCACGCTCACTGCATGTATCCGGAATACACCCAGCTGCTGGAACATGTGCCTGAGCACGCCCACTGCATGTATCCGGAATACACCCAGCTGCTGGAACATGTGCCTGAGCACGTCCACTGCATGTATCCGGAATACACCCAGCTGCTGGAACATGTGCCTGAGCACACTCACTGCATGTATCCGGAATACACCCAGCTGCTGGAACATGTGCCTGAGCACGCCCACTGCATGTATCCGGAATACACCCAGCTGCTGGAACATGTGCCTGAGCACGTCCACTGCATGTATCCGGAATACACCCAGCTGCTGGAACATGTGCCTGAGCACACTCACTGCATGTATCCGGAATACACCCAGCTGCTGGAACATGTGCCTGAGCACGCCCACTGCATGTATCCGGAATACACCCAGCTGCTGGAACATGTGCCTGAGCACGTCCACTGCATGTATCCGGAATACACCCAGCTGCTGGAACATGTGCCTAAGCACGCCCACTGCCATGTATCCGGAATACACCCAGCTGCTGGAACATGTGCCTGAGCACGTCCACTGCACGCACACCTGGAATACACCCAGCTGCTGGAACATGAGCCTGAGCACGTCCACTGCACGCACACCTGGAATACACCCAGCTGCTGGAACATGAGCCTGAGCACGCCCACTGCACGCACACCTGCAATACACCCAGCTGCTGGAACATGAGCCTGAGCACGTCCACTGCACGCACACCTGCAATACACCCAGCTGCTGGAACATGTGCCTGAGCACGCCCACTGCACGCACACCTGCAATACACCCAGCTGCTGGAACATGAGCCTGAGCACGCCCACTGCACGCACACCTGCAATATACCCAGCTGCTGGAACATGAGCCTGAGCACGTCCACTGCACGCACACCTGCAATACACCCAGCTGCTGGAACATGAGCCTGAGCACGCCCACTGCACGCACACCTGCAATACACCCAGCTGCTGGAACATGAGCCTGAGCACGTCCACTGCACGCACACCTGCAATACACCCAGCTGCTGGAACATGTGCCTGAGCACGCCCACTGCACGCACACCTGCAATACACCCAGCTGCTGGAACATGAGCCTGAGCACGCCCACTGCACGCACACCTGCAATATACCCAGCTGCTGGAACATGAGCCTGAGCACGTCCACTGCACGCACACCTGCAATACACCCAGCTGCTGGAACATGAGCCTGAGCACGCCCACTGCACGCACACCTGCAATACACCCAGCTGCTGGAACATGAGCCTGAGCACGTCCACTGCACGCACACCTGCAATACACCCAGCTGCTGGAACATGTGCCTGAGCACGCACACCTGCAATACACCCAGCTGCTGGAACATGTGCCTGAGCACGCCCACTGCACGCACACCTGCAATACACCCAGCTGCTGGAACATGTGCCTGAGCACGCACACCTGCAATACACCCAGCTGCTGGAACATGAGCCTGAGCACGTCCACTGCACGCACACCTGCAATACACCCAGCTGCTGGAACATGAGCCTGAGCACGTCCACTGCACGCACACCTGCAATACACCCAGCTGCTGGAACATGTGCCTGAGCACGCACACCTGCAATACACCCAGCTGCTGGAACATGTGCCTGAGCACGCCCACTGCACGCACACCTGCAATACACCCAGCTGCTGGAACATGTGCCTGAGCACGCACACCTGCAATACACCCAGCTGCTGGAACATGAGCCTGAGCACGTCCACTGCACGCACACCTGCAATACACCCAGCTGCTGGAACATGAGCCTGAGCACGTCCACTGCACGCACACCTGCAATACACCCAGCTGCTGGAACATGTGCCTGAGCACGCACACCTGCAATACACCCAGCTGCTGGAACATGTGCCTGAGCACGCCCACTGCACGCACACCTGCAATACACCCAGCTGCTGGAACATGTGCCTGAGCACGCCCACTGCACGCACACCTGGAATACACCCAGCTGCTGGAACATGTGTCTGAGCACGCCCACTGCACGCACACCTGCAATACACCCAGCTGCTGGAACATGTGCCTGAGCACGTCCACTGCACGCACACCTGCAATACACCCAGCTGCTGGAACATGTGCCTGAGCACGCACACCTGCAATACACCCAGCTGCTGGAACATGAGCCTGAGCACGTCCACTGCACGCACACCTGGAATACACCCAGCTGCTGGAACATGTGCCTGAGCACGCCCACTGCACGCACACCTGCAATACACCCAGCTGCTGGAACATGAGCCTGAGCACGCCCACTGCACGCACACCTGCAATACATCCAGCTGCTGGAACATGTGCCTGAGCACGCACACCTGCAATACACCCAGCTGCTGGAACATGTGCCTGAGCACACTCACTGCATGTATCCGAAATACACCCAGCTGCTGGAACATGTGCCTGAGCACACTCACTGCATGTATCCGGAATACACCCAGCTGCTGGAACATGTGCCTGAGCACGCCCACTGCACGCACACCTGGAATACACCCAGCTGCTGGAACATGTGCCTGAGCACGCCCACTGCACACACATCTGGAATACACCCAGCTGCTGGAACATGTGCCTGAGCACGCCCACTGCACGCACACCTGCAATACACCCAGCTGCTGGAACATGAGCCTGAGCACGTCCACTGCACGCACACCTGGAATACACCCAGCTGCTAGAACATGTGCCTGAGCACGCCCACTGCACGCACACCTGCAATACACCCAGCTGCTGGAACATGAGCCTGAGCACGCCCACTGCACGCACACCTGCAATACACCCAGCTGCTGGAACATGTGCCTGAGCACGCCCACTGCACGCACACCTGCAATACACCCAGCTGCTGGAACATGAGCCTGAGCACGTCCACTGCACGCACACCTGGAATACACCCAGCTGCTAGAACATGTGCCTGAGCACGCCCACTGCACGCACACCTGCAATACACCCAGCTGCTGGAACATGAGCCTGAGCACGTCCACTGCACGCACACCTGCAATACACCCAGCTGCTGGAACATGTGTCTGAGCACGCCCACTGCACGCACACCTGCAATACACCCAGCTGCTGGAACATGAGCCTGAGCACGCCCACTGCACGCACACCTGCAATACACCCAGCTGCTGGAACATGTGTCTGAGCACGCCCACTGCACGCACACCTGCAATACACCCAGCTGCTGGAACATGAGCCTGAGCACGTCCACTGCACGCACACCTGCAATACACCCAGCTGCTGGAACATGAGCCTGAGCACGCCCACTGCACGCACACCTGCAATACACCCAGCTGCTGGAACATGAGCCTGAGCACGTCCACTGCACGCACACCTGGAATACACCCAGCTGCTGGAACATGTGCCTGAGCACGTCCACTGCACGCACACCTGCAATACACCCAGCTGCTGGAACATGTGCCTGAGCACGTCCACTGCACGCACACCTGCAATACACCCAGCTGCTGGAACATGAGCCTGAGCACGTCCACTGCACGCACACCTGCAATACACCCAGCTGCTGGAACATGAGCCTGAGCACGCCCACTGCACGCACACCTGCAATACACCCAGCTGCTGGAACATGAGCCTGAGCACGTCCACTGCACGCACACCTGGAATACACCCAGCTGCTGGAACATGAGCCTGAGCACGTCCACTGCACGCACACCTGCAATACACCCAGCTGCTGGAACATGAGCCTGAGCACGCCCACTGCACGCACACCTGCAATACACCCAGCTGCTGGAACATGAGCCTGAGCACGTCCACTGCACGCACACCTGGAATACACCCAGCTGCTGGAACATGAGCCTGAGCACGCCCACTGCACGCACACCTGCAATACACCCAGCTGCTAGAACATGTGCCTGAGCACGTCCACTGCACGCACACCTGCAATACACCCAGCTGCTGGAACATGAGCCTGAGCACGCCCACTGCACGCACACCTGGAATACACCCAGCTGCTGGAACATGAGCCTGAGCACGCCCACTGCACGCACACCTGCAATACACCCAGCTGCTAGAACATGTGCCTGAGCACGTCCACTGCACGCACACCTGGAATACACCCAGCTGCTGGAACATGAGCCTGAGCACGCCCACTGCACGCACACCTGGAATACACCCAGCTGCTGGAACATGAGCCTGAGCACGTCCACTGCACGCACACCTGCAATACACCCAGCTGCTGGAACATGTGCCTGAGCACGCCCACTGCACGCACACCTGGAATACACCCAGCTGCTAGAACATGAGCCTGAGCACGCCCACTGCACGCACACCTGGAATACACCCAGCTGCTGGAACATGTGCCTGAGCACGCCCACTGCACGCACACCTGCAATTCACCCAGCTGCTGGAACATGTGCCTGAGCACGCCCACTGCACGCACACCTGCAATACACCCAGCTGCTGGAACATGAGCCTGAGCACATCCACTGCACGCACACCTGCAATACATCCAGCTGCTGGAACATGAGCCTGAGCACGTCCACTGCACGCACACCTGGAATACACCCAGCTGCTGGAACATGAGCCTGAGCACGCCCACTGCACGCACACCTGCAATACATCCAGCTGCTGGAACATGTGCCTGGAAATGACCCCAATATGCCGTGCCCCTCATGCACAATATACTTACCTTGCTCCCCACTTCCCCCATCGCTCCTGGTCCCCGTCAACGCCTGCCATTGTCTCCCCCCCCCCCTTTAACACATGTAACATATGAAAGGCGCATGCTTGTCTTTTACTCCTCCTGTCCCAACCCCTATTACTCCTCCTTTTAATCTTTGTCCCCCCATTTCTCCTCGTGTCCCTCCCTTATTACTTCTCCTGTCCCTCTTTGTACCTCCCCCTATTACTCCTCCTGCCCCTCCCCCTATTACTCCTCCTGTCCCAACCCCTATTACTCCTCCTTTTAATCTTTGTCCCCCCATTTCTCCTCGTGTCCCTCCCTTATTACTTCTCCTGTCCCTCTTTGTACCTCCCCCTATTACTCCTCCTGCCCCTCCCCCTATTACTCCTCCTTTTAATCTTTGTCCCCCCATTTCTCCTCGTGTCCCTCCCTTATTACTTCTCCTGTCCCTCTTTGTACCTCCCCCTATTACTCCTCCTGCCCCTCCCCCTATTACTCCTCCTTTTAATCTTTGTCCCCCCATTTCTCCTCGTGTCCCTCCCTTATTACTTCTCCTGTCCCTCTTTGTACCTCCCCCTATTACTCCTCCTGCCCCTCCCCCTATTACTCCTCCTTTTAATCTTTGTCCCCCCCATTTCTCCTCGTGTCCCTCCCTTATTACTTCTCCTGTCCCTCTTTGTACCTCCCCCTATTACTCCTCCTGCCCCTCCCCCTATTACTCCTCTTGCCCCTCCTCCTATTACTCCTCCTGCCCCTCCCCCTGTCACTTTTTGCCTCTCCCCCTATTACTCCTCCTGTCAGATCTCAGTTGCGGTGCATTAGCATGTAGCTCGGCTGCTGCAGTCCTTAGCATGTTTGGTCATGACATACTTGGCTCCCACAATGCATCTGGTGGGGGGGGGTGACTTTTGGGGCTGCAGTGACGCCAGCATTTCTCCTCTTCCCCAGAACGAGTCTTGGGGCAAGCAGTACTCGCACGCCATCTTCAAGGCCATGAGTCACATGCTGTGCATCGGGTACGGGCAGCAGGCGCCGGAGGGGATGACAGACGTGTGGCTGACAATGCTCAGCATGATCGTGGGGGCCACATGCTACGCCATGTTCATCGGCCACGCCACAGCCCTCATCCAGTCTCTGGACTCGTCTCGCCGTCAGTACCAGGAGAAGGTGAGCAGAAGGTCTGGTGTAGACGAGGGCGAGTATGAAGGTGAGCGGGTGTCATCTGTGTCTTCTGTCCCCCCAGTATAAGCAGGTGGAGCAGTACATGTCCTTCCACAAGCTGCCGCCCGACACACGCCAGAGAATTCACGAGTATTACGAGCATCGCTACCAGGGCAAAATGTTTGACGAGGAGAACATTCTGGGAGAGCTGAGCGAACCCCTCCGAGAAGTAAGTGCTGTCACTACTGCCCCCATCCTCTGCACCCCCACCACATCATTTCACCAGTAATTTATGTTTTCCTTCGTCATTTAAGGAGATTGTAAATTTTAATTGCCGGAACCTTGTGGCCAATATGCCTCTGTTCGCCAATGCTGACCCCAACTTTGTGACTGCCATGCTGACCAAGCTTCGCTTCGAGGTCTTCCAGCCCGCTGACTACATCATCCGGGAGGGAACCGTCGGGAAGAAGATGTATTTTATCCAGCACGGCGTGGTCAGCATCATGACCCGTGGCAGCAAGGAGACCAAGTTGTCAGATGGATCTTACTTTGGAGGTGAGTCTCCGCTCAGAAGGCCCTGACTCCCCGGCCTCAGAGGTTCCTCCGTCAGTCATCTGCTGCCAGATCTAAAGTAACGTAGAATAGACGGCACAGACCGTGTCCCCTCTGCTTTACCTCATAGAGATCTGCCTGCTGACGCGGGGACGCCGGACGGCCAGCGTGCGAGCTGACACTTACTGCCGCCTCTACTCTCTTTCTGTGGACAACTTCAATGAGGTCCTGGAGGAATATCCAATGATGAGGCGAGCCTTTGAGACTGTGGCCATGGACCGGCTGGACAGGATAGGTGAGTACGCAGAGGACGGGCGGTGAGTACTGGGCACCATTCTGCTCATCACTTTCATTTTCTGTACATTGGTTTTTGCCTAAATGTACACATTTTTGTAGATCTGTACTAAATGTAAACTATGTGGTCAGTGGCCGAATAGACGTTGGCCATTGTCCTCATCCCTCACCAGTCCTCATTCCTCATCAGTCCTCATTCCTCACCAGTCCTCATTCCTCACCAGTCCTCATTCCTCACCAGTCCTCATTCCTCATCAGTCCCCATTCCTCACCAGTCCTCATTCCTCACCAGTCCTCATTCCTCACCAGTCCTCATTCCTCACCAGTCCTCATTCCTCACCAGTCCCCATTCCTCACCCGTCCTTGTCCCACACCAGTCCCCGTCCCACACCAGTCCCCGTCCCTCACCAGTCCTCATCCCCCAGTCCCCATTCCTTACCCGTCCTCATCCCTCACCAGTCCCTATCCCTCACCCATCCCTCATCCCTCACCCATCCCTCATCCCTCACCCATCCCTCATCCCTCCCCAGTCCTCATCCCTCCCCAGTCCTCATCCCTTAACAGTCCTCATCCCTTAACAGTCCTCATTGTCCTCATGCCTCATCCCTCACCAGTCCCCGTCCCTCACCAGTCCTCATCAGTCTGTGTGGTCACTCCTCATCAGTCCTTGTCCCACACCAGTCCTCGTCCCTAACCCGTCCTTGTCCCTCCTCATCCCTCCCCAGCCCCAGTCCCTGTCCCTCACCAGTCTCCATCCCTCATCAGTCCTCATCAATCCTAATTCCTCATCAGTCTGTGTGGTCAGTCCTCATTCCTCATCAGTCCTCTTCATTCCTCATCAGTCTGTGTGGTCAGTCCTCATTCCTCATCAGTCCTCTTCATTCCTCATCAGTCTGTGTGGTCACTCCTCATTCCTCATCAGTCCTCTTCATTCCTCATCAGTCCTCTTCATTCCTCATCAGTCTGTGTGGTCAGTCCTCATTCCTCATCAGTCCTCTTCATTCCTCATCAGTCTGTGTGGTCACTCCTCATTCCTCATCAGTCCTCTTCATTCCTCATCAGTCCTCTTCATTCCTCATCAGTCTGTGTGGTCAGTCCTCATTCCTCATCAGTCCTCTTCATTCCTCATCAGTCTGTGTGGTCACTCCTCATTCCTCTTCATTCCTCATCAGTCCTCTTCATTCCTCATCAGTCCTCTTCATTCCTCATCAGTCTGTGTGGTCAGTCCTCATTCCTCATCAGTCCTCTTCATTCCTCATCAGTCTGTGTGGTCACTCCTCATTCCTCTTCATTCCTCATCAGTCCTCTTCATTCCTCATCAGTCCTCTTCATTCCTCATCAGTCTGTGTGGTCAGTCCTCATTCCTCATCAGTCCTCTTCATTCCTCATCAGTCTGTGTGGTCACTCCTCATTCCTCATCAGTCCTCTTCATTCCTCATCAGTCCTCTTCATTCCTCATCAGTCTGTGTGGTCACTCCTCATTCCTCATCAGTCCTCTTCATTCCTCATCAGTCCTCTTCATTCCTCATCAGTCTGTGTGGTCAGTCCTCATTCCTCATCAGTCCTCTTCATTCCTCATCAGTCTGTGTGGTCACTCCTCATTCCTCTTCATTCCTCATCAGTCCTCTTCATTCCTCATCAGTCCTCTTCATTCCTCATCAGTCTGTGTGGTCAGTCCTCATTCCTCATCAGTCCTCTTCATTCCTCATCAGTCTGTGTGGTCACTCCTCATTCCTCATCAGTCCTCTTCATTCCTCATCAGTCCTCTTCATTCCTCATCAGTCTGTGTGGTCAGTCCTCATTCCTCATCAGTCCTCTTCATTCCTCATCAGTCTGTGTGGTCACTCCTCATTCCTCATCAGTCCTCTTCATTCCTCATCAGTCCTCTTCATTCCTCATCAGTCTGTGTGGTCAGTCCTCATTCCTCATCAGTCCTCCTCATTCCTCATCAGTCCTCTTCATTCCTCATCAGTCCTCTTCATTCCTCATCAGTCTGTGTGGTCAATCTTCATTCCTCATCAGTCCTCTTCATTCCTCATCAGTCTGTGTGGTCACTCCTCATCAGTCCTCGTCAGTTCTTACATTGGCCTTCTGGGAAAATGTATTAATCTGCATGTGAATCTTGTATCACCCATCCACCCCTCACACGTGTAGCCTCCTAGATCCAGATCATGCAGCCACTTCATGCCCCCTTGTCAATGCCCTCCATCTTGAGTCCTTCGGCAGCTTTGCCTTGCACCTTGTCTCTTGTCAGTTTTTCCCAAGTCTTCCCCAGCTACCCCAAGCATCACGTTCCTTGCCTTCTGTCCCTCTCCCCCTCAGGTAAGAAGAACTCCATCTTGCTACGTAAACGTGCAGAGAACAGCTCAGGCTCAGTGAACAATGAGATAATTCAGCAGATTGTGAAGCATGATCAAGACATGGCCCATAACTTCCAGGACCTGCCATCTCTGGGGCCCATGAGGGTCTCTGCCCATAATAAGACTCTCATCTGGGAGCCCTTGGTTCATGCCCCTCTTCAGACTGCAGCAGCCACCACCAATGTAGCCATTGCTCTCACACATCAGCAGAACCTTCAGGCTCATGTCTTCTTACCCCCATCTTCTTTACCGGAGACTGCATATGCCAGCCGCCAGGCAAGAAGGTCCCAACCCAATATTGGGGTCTCCCGACCCTCCGCTGTTAGTTCTCCTTCTGGTGCACAGTCTCACTTGCAGACACCAGCTGGTATTTCTCCTTCTTCTCCATGTGGTGTCCCAAAGCAAGTTGTCACAGTGCCTCCATCTCGGTTGTGCCAAATTCAGAGAGCAGATCCTCCTGTCCTTTCAAAGCCACTTATGGCTTCTCAAGTGCAACTGTCTCGGTCTCGTGGAACTTCTGCATCAACTTCTGTTTTGCAGCAATCAACAGGATTCACAGGCGCTCATGCAGTTGCGGGCCCGCTTTCTGGTAGGACTCTGCACTATAGTCTTTCCAGAGCTACAGGTTCTCATCTCTCTCTCCTCATGCAGCAAGCTGCCAGCTCCCCGCAGCAGCTGGTCAAACACAGGAGCATACAAGGACTTCCTGTTGGGAGATTGTCACAGGATAACCGTCTCCTTTCAGCTTCTCAGCCCTCACTGCCCAACAAAGTGTCTCAGCAGCAGGACAGTGCCGCATCTCCACGTGCATCAGACTCACCGGAAGCTCTGAGCAATAAGTCCTCACCATCTGTGCTGCTCCCCAAACCATCTCTGTCCTCTTCCTCTAATGCTCAGCCGGTGCCTTCAGGGTCTGTCTCCATGTCTGGTTCTTCTGTCAGCGGCTCAGTTACTCCACAGTCACCCATTACATCTCGACAGACGGCTCCATCACGAAAGGGATCAGTAGCCTTCAGCCCTGATGTGGATGCTGGGAAACCAAAACTCCCATCTAACATGTGAAGGCCTCATCCATAAAATCCATGACATCTTGAGATGTGTGCAGGAACCCAACACGACATGATATCCTGTCTGCTGTCCAGTTGTGAGCACGCCAACATTAATGATGCTGAATGCAGTGTCCACACAGGCCCTGAACGAATGAGAAGGCAGTGCTTCGTGTGCCGCGTCCCAGCCTCTGGGGTTCCGACACAGTCCATTGTTTCCAGGAGCAGTCATCGTTAGCTGGGATGGTCATGCCTTATGCACAACATAGCTTTATTGTGAACCAGCAGGGGACCCTTATTTGCTCAGGGGTTGTTTCAGGAGGTAGGACTACAAGAGGCTGGTGGTGTCCACCTGTAGGGTGTGCGCTGGGTTGAGGTAGACATATATTTGCGGCAGGGCTGAAGCCCAACATTGATGCTCCTTGTGTAATGACATGGGACTGGTGAAGTCCTCTGATGGACAGCTGAGTGAAGCTTCGTGCTGCACCATGTTTCTGTGAGCCCTCTGGGTGTGACAAAAATAAATATATTACACATTACCAATGTTTACACGCTTGTAAAATAATCCTCATGACAGGTAAGTGATGCTGGCCCAGTCATGGCTGCCATGTCACTAGAACATCCCTATGTGTGAAGAAGAAAGGTCTCCGACAAGATCAGTCCTAAAACGTGCGTCTTACATTGAGTTCTGTAGCACCAACTTATTCCGCAACACCGGGCAGAGATTGGGAGCCCCTTAAGGGGCAAGGAACAATGTGAGGACAATCTAAATGACCGATTAACCAGAAAGGTTTTAGCACAAACATGGGGAGAACATGCAAACTTTGTTGTTCTTGGTCAGATGACAGGTGACATTGCTGCCACTGAGCTGCCATGCTGTCCAACAAACAACACAGCCATGTATTCAGCTGATCCTTTTCTGGAGCAGGCTGTCGGTCGTCACGATGCAGGTAGTAATAGTGCATGTTACTTGTCTTCTGGCCCTCATTGTCCCTTCACATCCCCAGAGATTTATAATGCCTTATGATCCCTTCCACCACACGGCAGCCTTCGGTGCAGGTCGGACTGTTCACCATGTATATGTAGTAGTTTATGCTCCACCCTTCACTGTATATCTCTATTACTCTCCTTCTGTCACAAGCACCAATGAGACGTGTTCAATGTACCCGACACAATTGTTGTGTAAAACACTGTAAATGGTGTGCCCCCCCCCCCCCCCAGCCAGCTGTCCTGAGTCTGGTCTACACAGATACTGAAGCTGGACTGCTGGCCCTTGTACCAGTCTATCCACATATCCCGCTGGTCACTGAGACATCTGCGGCCTCTATGAAGTTGTCATGTGTAAGATCCCTACAGGACATCTTATCCCTGTACTCTTGTAGATATTTGGTACGGGTGTTATCACAGGCTGGATCTCGGTACGGGTGTTATCACGGGCTGGATCTCGGTACGGGTGTTATCACGGGCTGGATCTCGGTACGGGTGTTATCACGGGCTGGATCTCGGTACGGGTGTTATCACGGGCTGGATCTCGGTACGGGTGTTATCACGGGCTGGATCTCGGTACGGGTGTTATCACGGGCTGGATCTCGGTACGGGTGCTATCACGGGCTGGATCTCGGTACGGGTGCTATCACGGGCTGGATCTCGGTACGGGTGTTATCACGAGCTGGATCTCGGTACGGGTGTTATCACGGGCTGGATCTCGGTACGGGTGTTATCACGGGCTGGATCTCGGTACGGGTGTTATCACGGGCTGGATCTCGGTACGGGTGTTATCACGGGCTGGATCTCGGTACGGGTGTTATCACGGGCTGGATCTCGGTACGGGTGTTATCACGGGCTGGATTTCGGTAGGGTGTTATCACAGGCTGGATCTCGGTACGGGTGTTAAAACGGGCTGGATCTCGGTACGGGTGTTAAACGGGCTGGATCTCGGTACGGGTGTTATCACAGGCTGGATCTCGGTACGGGTGTTATCACGGGCTGGATCTCGGTAGGGTGTTATCACAGGCTGGATCTCGGTACGGGTGTTATCACGGGCTGGATCTCGGTACGGGTGTTATCACGGGCTGGATCTCGGTACGGGTGTTATCACGGGCTGGATCTCGGTACGGGTGTTATCACGGGCTGGATCTCGGTACTGGTGCTATCACGGGCTGGATCTCGGTACGCGTGCTATCACGGGCTGGATCTCGGTACGGGTGTTATCACGGGCTGGATCTCGGTACGCGTGCTATCACGGGCTGGATCTCGGTACGCGTGCTATCACGGGCTGGATCTCGGTACGGGTGTTATCACGGGCTGGATCTCGGTATGGGTGTTATGGGCTGGATCTCGGTACGCGTGCTATCACGGGCTGGATCTCGGTACGGGTGTTATCACGGGCTGGATCTCGGTACGCGTGCTATCACGGGCTGGATCTCGGTACGCGTGCTATCACGGGCTGGATCTCGGTACGCGTGCTATCACGGGCTGGATCTCGGTACGCGTGCTATCACGGGCTGGATCTCGGTACGGGTGTTATCACGGGCTGGATCTCGGTACGCGTGCTATCACGGACTGGATCTCGGTACGGGTGTTATCACGGGCTGGATCTCGGTACGCGTGCTATCACGGGCTGGATCTCGGTACGGGTGTTATCACGGGCTGGATCTCGGTACGCGTGCTATCACGGGCTGGATCTCGGTACGCGTGCTATCACGGGCTGGATCTCGGTACGGGTGTTATCACGGGCTGGATCTCGGTATGGGTGTTATGGGCTGGATCTCGGTACGCGTGCTATCACGGGCTGGATCTCGGTACGGGTGTTATCACGGGCTGGATCTCGGTACGCGTGCTATCACGGGCTGGATCTCGGTACGCGTGCTATCACGGACTGGATTGTGTTATGGGTGTTCGGTATATGCTACATAGAATGGTTTGCACCATCTAACTTCCCCAGTAAGGATGTATAAAGAGATGGCCGCAGCCCCGAACCCTGGGAGGTGTTAATGCTGCTGCTCAGTCCGACAATTGTGTGTTATACTCTATAGGGGGCAGGGTATAGCGCCTCAGCTCCTAGCCGTCCACAGCAGGGGAAGTGTCGTTCCTTAGTATTAGGGTAATTGAGGACAATGATGGACACGGAGTCCCTGGGTCAGTTCTGTTCTGGACAGTAAGACTCGATCCGCTCATCTTTACTGTAAACAGCTGTTTGGGTGGTGGATTACCCCTAATCTCCTGTGCTGAGTGCCAGGGTGCCATGATCACAGCTGGCTGCAGTCTGATTTAAATAGATTACAAGAGGTCACCCTGATGGGAATGAGGTCACTCGTAGACGGCCAGCAATGTGCAATATTATCCAAAATGAACTCCCCCTCCTCATACATTTATCAACAGGATGGATTATACACAACCTCATTTAGGCTCCGGCACATGTTCATTCCCCCTTCTGTCCGCACTGCCCCTGCCTCATTCCCTCTCTCCCTACTTCCTGCGCCTGCCTCATTCCCTCTCTCCCTACTTCCTGCGCCTGCCTCATTCCCTCTCTCCCTACTTCCTGCGCCTGCCTCATTCCCTCTCTCCCTACTTCCTGCGCCTGCCTCATTCCCTCTCTCCCTACTTCCTGCGCCTGCCTCATTCCCTCTCTCCCTACTTCCTGCGCCTGCCTCATTCCCTCTCTCCCTACTTCCTGCCCCTGCCTCATTCCCTCCTTGCTGCCCCTGCCTCGTTCCCTCACTTCCCTCCTTGCTGCCCCTGCCTCGTTCCCTCACTTCCCTCCTTGCTGCCCCTGCCTCGTTCCCTCTCTTCCCTCCTTGCTGCGCCCCTGCCTCGTTCCCTCCTTGCTGCGCCCCTGCCTCGTTCCCTCCTTGCTGCGCCCCTGCCTCGTTCCCTCCTTGCTGCGCCCCTGCTTCGTTCCCTCCTTGCTGCTCGCCTGCCTCGTTCCCTCTCTTCCCTCCTTGCTGCGCCCCTGCCTCGTTCCCTCCTTGCTGCGCCCCTGCTTCGTTCCCTCCTTGCTGCGCGCCTGCCTCGTTCCCTCTCTTCCCTCCTTGCTGCGCCCCTGCCTCGTTCCCTCTCTTCCCTCCTTGCTGCGCCCCTGCCTCGTTCCCTCTCTTCCCTCCTTGAGGCGCCCCTGCCTCGTTCCCGCTCTTCCCTCCTTGCTGCGCCCCTGCCTCGTTCCTCTCTTCCCTCCTTGCTGTGCCCCTGCCTCGTTCCCTCTCTTCCCTCCTTGCTGCGCCCCTGCCTCGTTCCTGCCTTGCTGCGCCCCTGCTTCGTTCCCTCCTTGCTGCGCGCCTGCCTCGTTCCCTCCCTGCTGCGCCCCTGCCTCGTTCCCTCTCTTCCCTCCTTGCTGCGCCTCTGCCTCGATCCCTCTCTTCCCTCCTTGCTGCGCCCCTGCCTCGTTCCCTCCTTGCTGCGCCCCTGCCTAGTTCCCTCCTTGCTGCGCCCCTGCCTCGTTCCCTCCCTGCTGCGCCCCTGCCTCGTTCCCTCCCTGCTGCGCCCCTGCCTCGTTCCCTCTCTTCCCTCCTTGCTGCGCCTCTGCCTCGATCCCTCTCTTCCCTCCTTGCTGCGCCCCTGCCTCGTTCCCTCCTTGCTGCGCCCCTGCCTAGTTCCCTCCTTGCTGCGCCCCTGCCTCGTTCCCTCCCTGCTGCGCCCCTGCCTCGTTCCCTCCCTGCTGCGCCCCTGCCTCGTTCCCTCTCTTCCCTCCTTGCTGCGCCTCTGCCTCGATCCCTCTCTTCCCTCCTTGCTGCGCCCCTGCCTCGTTCCCTCCTTGCTGCGCCCCTGCCTCGTTCCCTCCTTGCTGCGCCCCTGCCTCGTTCCCTCCTTGCTGCGCCCCTGCCTCGTTTCCTCTTCTGCCTCCTTTGTTCCCATCCTCTTACCTCTCCCTCACTGTGTAGGCAATCATTGGCCATTAATCCAGCATCTGACTAATCCTTTCCCTAAAGCCGCTACGATGAGTTGCCATTAAGCTGCCGCGGAGCGGGGGGTGGGGTGGGAGGGTGAGGTTACCTGAAAACATTTTACTGAGATCCAGCTGCTGTCCAGATGCATACACTGAGCAGCAGTCCCTCTAACACTGCGTTTCGACAGCCTAAGTCCATAACGTGGCCGCCATTATACCCAGACCTCCCTAGATCAGCACAGGATCGGGGACACCGCGCTTCTGGACAGAAGGGAACATTATGGAGACGAGATGACGTCAGAGGAATGTTTAATGTGAAATGCTGGGACCCCCAGGGGTGAGACAATGTGCAGATCAACTAGGGGTGACGGGCGGCACGAGGACGGTAACGAGACAGGAGCTGAGCCGACCTGAAGAGCAGAACGGAGGCAGAACATGAGCCCACAGCATGGAGTAGAAGGGGAACTCCACCTGCTGTGGACTCCTCACCTGCCTGAGGTGGTGAGAACAATGATGGCTCCACCGCTCCAATGGCCGTCACCTCTGTTGGGTCCTGAGTCAGGGGGGTCACTCTGCGCAACTCCTCAAACAGCTGCTGGTTATCCCGAGTATAGTACACCCCACCATGGGGACAGTAAAGATGTATCCCGAGTATAGTACACCCCAACATGGGGACAGTAAAGATGTATCCCGAGTATAGTACACCCCAACATGGGGACAGTAAAGATGTATCCCGAGTATAGTACACCCCAACATGAGGACAGTAAAGATGTATCCCGAGTATAGTACACCCCAACACGAGGACAGTAAAGATGTACCCCGAGTATAGTACACCCCAACATGAGGACAGTAAAGATATACCCCGAGTATAGTACACCCCAATATGAGGACAGTAAAGATGTACCCCGAGTATAGTACACCCCAACATGAGGACAATGTATCCCGAGTATAGTACACCCCAACATGAGGACAGTAAAGATGTATCCCGAGTATAGTACACCCCAACATGAGGACAGTAAAGATATACCCCGAGTATAGTACACCCCAACATGAGGACAGTAAAGATGTATCCCGAGTATAGTACACCCTAACATGAGGACAGTAAAGATGTACCCCGAGTATAGTACACCCTAACATGAGGACAGTAAAGATATACCCCGAGTATAGTACACCCCAACATGAGGACAGTAAAGATATACCCCGAGTATAGTACACCCCAACATGAGGACAGTAAGATATACCCCGAGTATAGTACACCCCAACATGAGGACAGTAAAGATATACCCCGAGTATAGTACACCCCACCATGGGACAGTAAAGATATACCCCGAGTATAGTACACCCCACCATGAGGACAGTAAAGATATACCCCGAGTAAGTACACCCCACCATGAGGACAGTAAAGATATACCCCGAGTATAGTACACCCCAACATGAGGGACAGTAAAGATATACCCCGAGTATAGTACACCCCACCATGGGACAGTAAAGATATACCCCGAGTATAGTACACCCCACCATGAGGACAGTAAAGATATACCCCGAGTATAGTACACCCCACCATGAGGACAGTAAAGATATACCCCGAGTATAGTACACCCCAACATGAGGACAGTAAAGATATACCCCGAGTATAGTACACCCCACCATGGGACAGTAAAGATATATACGAGTATAGTACACCCCAACATGAGGACAGTAAAGATATACCCCGAGTATAGTACACCCCAACATGAGGTCAGTAAAGATATACCCCGAGTATAGTACACCCCAACATGAGGACAGTAAAGATATATCCCGAGTATAGTACACCCCAACATGAGGTCAGTAAAGATATACCCCGAGTATAGTACACCCCAACATGAGGACAGTAAAGATATATCCCGAGTATAGTACACCCCACCATGAGGACAGTAAAGATGTACCCCCGAGTATAGTACACCCCAACATGAGGGACAGTAAAGATAATCCCGAGTATAGTACACCCCAACATGAGGTCAGTAAAGATATACCCCGAGTATAGTACACCCCAACATGAGGACAGTAAAGATATATCCCGAGTATAGTACACCCCACCATGAGGACAGTAAAGATGTACTGTTGTCATGGCCAGACCCCCTCAGCAGCAGGAAGCATGTGTTGCTTCCAGGTCAGGCAGTGGCAGCTCATCTGAGACACCTCTTGGTTTGCTGAAGTCCTTTGAAGAGGCCATAAAATGTATCTGTAAGGTCAACTGATGAGCAGGGGAGGACAGCGGAAGAAGAACGGCCGATGCATCGCGCTCGGGGAGATCGGTACGGACAAAGTCCCATGGCGGAGGACGTTGGGAGGTGGTGGTGCAGGGGCACAGCTAGTGGACATGGCATCGTGGAGCCTGGGAAGATAGTAACATTCTCTGCAAGAGAAAAAAAAAACTTTATTACATTTACAAGCAATAAAAAAACATATATTTTCCATTGATAAAGGTTGTGAAATAGTTGTGGATGACACCCTGGGGTCTCCTAGGACGGCATTTCAAGCTCTCCGACACCAAGCTGGCATAAGTAACCTAAAAGTGACGGCACGGTATATGGCTATGGGTAACCTCATGGCTGCTGCTGTAGGCTGCACTGTAGGCTCAAAAACGTCTCAAATGCCTGCCAGTGTGTATACCTAGTGCCACCTTGGAGCCATGCCATCCTCCTGATCTAAAAGTGGCTGATGCAATTTTTGGAAATTCACCTGAATCGAATTGGCAAAAACTCATATTGGAATTTGACCAGAATTTTTGGAACCTTTGATTAGTTTGCAGTCGTATCGTGTGTGTGCTGCCGGCTGTAGTGTCCTGTCAGGGCCCCGCTGTATGGACAAACAGAGACCTATTGGGAAGGAACAGCAGGGGGCACAATACCTCCATCTTGCATATTAGGCCACACTCCCTAGACGCAGAGA
The DNA here is from genome assembly GCF_014858855.1 of Bufo gargarizans. Classification (NCBI taxonomy): domain Eukaryota; kingdom Metazoa; phylum Chordata; class Amphibia; order Anura; family Bufonidae; genus Bufo; species Bufo gargarizans. The sequence continues at coordinate 239,623 of NW_025334102.1, forward strand.
ATTATTCTGAAACTAGATGCAACAACATGTCCCAAAGATTCTTCAAGTTCTCCATCGAACCCCTGTAGAAAGGTCCAGTCCGATTCAGCTCCGGCATGAACCAACACATTAGTCTTTGTTTTATTCCTAATAATTCCCCTCCCCCAATGACAGCGGTGGGGAAGCACGTGGTTGGGGAAGCACGTGGCAAGGGGTTATCCGAGATGTGATCCTGGAAGTGTCGGCCGCACCCCTTACTGGCCGGCTTGTGTGCGTCAGAGACATGGCGGACAGGTCACTCCAGTGGTGTCTCTGCGGGTAGACCAGCTGATCTCCTGCCTCCTGATTGGCTGACTGCAAAGCATTGTCATGTGATCCCTCGTCTTCCCTGCCCTATGTAAAATGGCGCGCACCGTATCATGTGATTCATCCTAAACGTAAAGCCTTCAGAATCATTTGCAGCTGTAGTGCTATATGGGAGAAATCTACTTGGACGATAGGTCCGGTTGGAGAGTCATTTAGTGCATCAACTGCGTTAGTGTGAAAACTGGAGCTCTTCGGGTACCTTCACACCTGCGTTAGAGGATTCCAGCAGGCAGTTCCGTTGCCGGAAATCCGTATGCAAACGGATGCAGATCCGTCTGACAAATGCATTGAAATACCGGATCATCTTGAAAACCGGATCCGGTATTTCATTTTTTGCACATTTTTAAAGGTTTGCGCATGCGCAGACCGGGAAACCGGGTTCCAATTTTCCAGAACACTTAGTACTGGATCTGGCATTAATATATTTCAATGCAAATTCCGCCAAGTGTTGCCTGGAGAAAATACCGCAACAAATACCATAAGAGGCACTGAACTGAAGATGTCCTGATGCATCCTGGACGGATCGCTCTCCGTTCAGAATGCATTAGGACAAAACTGTT